>NW_026057577.1:15970951-16166799 GCF_023721935.1 Panthera uncia | reverse complement strand
TTTTTTTTTTTTTTTTTCCTTCCCCTCCCCCATGGGTTTCTGTTATGTTTCTCAGGATCCACATAAGAGTGAAACCATATGGTATCTGTCTTTCTCTGTATGGCTTATTTCACTTAGCATCACACTCTCCAGTTCCATCCACGTTGCTACAAAGGGCCATACTTCATTCTTTCTCATTGCCACGTAGTATTCCATTGTGTATATAAACCACGATTTCTTTATCCATTCATCAGTTGATGGACATTTAGGCTCTTTCCATAATTTGGCTATTGTTGAGAGTGCCGCTATAAACATTGGGGTACAGGTGCCCCTATGCATCAGTACTCCTGTATCCCTTGGATAAATTCCTAGCAGTGCTATTGCTGGGTCATAGGGTAGGTCTATTTTTAATTTTCTGAGGAACCTCCACACTGCTTTCCAGAGCGGCTGCACCAATTTGCATTCCCACCAACAGTGCAAGAGGGTTCCTGTTTCTCCACATCCTCTCCAGCATCTATAGTCTCCTGATTTCTTCATTTTGGCCACTCTGACTGGCGTGAGGTGGTATCTGAGTGTGGTTTTGATTTGTATTTCCCTGATGAGGAGCGACGTTGAACATCTTTTCATGTGCCTGTTGGCCATCTGGATGTCTTCTTTAGAGAAGTGTCTATTCATGTTTTCTGCCCATTTCTTCACTGGGTTATTGAAGAAGAAGACCAAAGCAGGAGGCATCACAATCCCAGACTTTAGCCTCTACTACAAAGCTGTCATCATCAAGACAGCATGGTATTGGCATAAAAACAGACACATAGACCAATGGAATAGAATAGAAACCCCAGAACTAGACCCACAAACCTATGGCCAACTCATCTTTGACAAAGCAGGAAAGAACATCCAATGGAAAAAAGACAGTCTCTTTAACAAATGGTGCTGGGAGAACTGGACAGCAACATGCAGAAGGTTGAAACTAGACCACTTTCTCACACCATTCACAAAAATAAACTCAAAATGGATAAAGGACCTGAATGTGAGATAGGAAACCATCAAAACCTTAGAGGAGAAAGCAGGAAAAGACCTCTCTGACCTCAGCCGTAGCAATCTCTTACTCGGCACATCCCCAAAGGCAAGGGAATTAAAAGCAAAAGTGAATTACTGGGACCTTATGAAGATAAAAAGCTTCTGCACAGCAAAGGAAACAACCAACAAAACTAAAAGGCAACCAACGGAATGGGAAAAGATATTTGCAAATGACACATCGGACAAAGGGCTAGTATCCAAAATCTATAAAGAGCTCATCAAACTCCACACCGGAAAAACAAATAACCCAGTGAGGCTACTCTTTTTGTTCTGTTGCATGGTCTTCCTTTGGTGCCTCCCCAGACAGGACTAGCCCATGGGTCTTCCACTGAGTATGTAGACAACCATGAAGGAATAAAGAAATTTTACCTCAATATCCTTAATTTTCCTGTCAATTTCTGTTTCTCTGTCTTTGTTCTTCTTCTTCTCTATTTCTTTCTTTTAATTTTTTAATGTTTTTATTTATTTTTGAGAGAGGGAGAGAGAGAGAGAGAGAGAGAGAGAGAGCACGTGAGTGTGAGCATGAGCAGGAGAGGGGCAGAGAGAGAGAGAGAGAGAGAGAGGGAGACACAGAATCTGAAGCAGGTTCCAGGCTCAGAGTTGTCAGCACAGAGCTCGACACAGGAAATGAACCCATGAACCACGAGATCATACCTGAGCTGAATTCAGTTAACCAAATGAACCACCCAGGCGCCCCTCTCTTCCTTTCTTATTCTGTCTCCTGTATGTATCCTTTCTTCCCTTACTCCTTTTCTGTTCTTGCAACTACATAAGCTGATTTTGACAGTATGTGATCAAGCGTTACATATGAAAAAGGAAACTGAGAGTAAGTTTTTTTTTAATGTGTATTTTTGAAAGAGAGATACAAAGCACAAGCAGAGATAGAGCAGAGAGAAAGGGAGACACAGAATCTGAAGCAGGCTCCAGGCTCTGAGCTGTCAGCACAGAGCCTGATGCAGGGCTGGAACCCACAAATCTGAGGTCGTGACCTGAGCCAACCACAGTCGGATGCTTAACCGACTGAGCCACCCAGGTGTCTCAAGCTTTTCATTTTGTTTTTAATTTTATTTACTTTGAGAGAGACAGAGGACAAATGGGGTAGAGGCAGAGAGAGAGAGGGAGAGAGAGAATCTCAAGTAGGCTCTGCACAGTCAGTGCGCAGAGCCTGATGTGGGGCTCCAACTCACAAACCTTGAGATCATGACCTGAGTGGAAATTGAGTCAGATGCTTAACTGACAGAGCCACCCAGGATCCCCAAGGCATTTTTGTTGTTGTTGTTGTTGTTGTTGTTGTTGTTTTTTAAGGGACTTGCCCAAGTTAATAAAACTTGTAAATGACAAGGACCAAGGTATCTTCATGGGCCTTCCATACCAATGCAAATGAAATGTTACGTGAAAAGTACAATTTAAACAAAGAAATAAACTGTTCACCACATCATAGTGGCATTACATTGCCGTCACACCGGTGATCAAAACTCCTTTGAAAGCAGATTCTCCAACAGCACTTCATTCCTTGAACATCACTGTCACAGAATGCTCGGAAGGAGAATTGCTGACACGGAACAAACTTAAATAAGTAACAGCTTTTCACCCGCAATGACCCTCCCCATACTTTTCTCCCATATATTTTGACAACTTCATTTCTCACCGAAAGTGTAAAGAAGGTGAATGAGATGGAACAGCATTGTCTAACTTGGAAAAGGAGGCTAATCTCGACAATGAAGAAAGGTCATGGATAAGCAGGTAATAGATACCTTTCGGACCACTATACAAACTCCAGACAGAGATATGCAAAAATCCATTTTTATTCTTATTAATTTATTTAAATACTAAGTTATTCAAACCTCCTGAGGGATATTCTGCCATTCTGTCTAGGAAACCTCAAAATGTTAAATTATTGCACTTCCTTAACATGAGAAAGTAATTAGGAATACCAGACAGATCTATTACTATATAAATTGTTGTCCTGGAATTATTTATAATGTAATACATTTGAAGAATTTATATCTCCTAACTGTCCTGCCAAGGTGACCAAGGCATGGTAAATCTAGGGACAGTCCTGGCTTGCACCACTTGGTCCAGCCATCCTGCTGGGGTCACCCTGGCATGGTGTGACCTGGGACACCTCCCCCTTGTGCTCATGCTAGCTCCAAGCATGTTTCCCAGGTAGAAATAGAATTCCCCCAGCCTGTGCCTACTGCCGATTCCAGTCAGCCTCCCAAAACCAGTAAGCACACATGGTCTACACAGGGGACACTCTTACAGAAGGGCATTCCTTCAAGACTCTGATAGGAAGCTGTTCCTTCTAATTCATAGACACGAATACAGAAAGTCAAACAAAAAGGCAAGACAGGAATATGTTCAAAATGAAAGAATAAGATAAAGCCAGAGGGGAAAAAAATCTAATGAAATGGAAGTAAGTCACTTACCCGATAAAGAGGTCAAAGTTATGGTGTTACTGATGTTCACCAGACTTGAGGGGAACAAAATGATGAATTCAGCAAGAACTTCAAAAAAGAGATAAAAAGTATAATAAAGAAGCAAAGAGCTGAAGAACACAATAAATGAAATAAAAAAAAATACACTTGAGAGAATCTGAAAGTCTGAGTAGAGGAAATTACCAAATCAGGGGAAAGCAATGTGAATAAAAAAATGACACAAGTTTAAGAGACCTCTCAGACAACATCAAATACACTAACTTTTACATTATCAGAGTTCTAGAAAGAGAAGAGGGAGAGAAAGGGGCAGAAACTTCTTTGAAGAAATAATGACTGAAAACTTCCCCACCCGGGGAAGGAAACAAACCTGCAGGTTCAGGAAGCACAGTGAGTCCCAAACAACATAAACCCAAAGATATCCACACCAAGAAATGTTACAATTAAAATGGCAAAATTAACAATAAGAGGGAGAATCATAATGGTGGCAAGAGAAAAACAAATAGTCACCAAGAAAGGAAACCTGGTAAAACTATTAGCTTATTTTTAAGCAGAAACCCTGCAGGCAAGAAGGAAGTGGCAAGATATACTTCATGGGCTTAAAGGGACAAATGTACAAGCAAGAATACTCTACCTAACAAGGTTATCATTTAGAATGAACCACAGTGACAGTTTCCCAGACCAACGAAACTTAAGGAGTTCATCACTCCTAAACTGGCCTTACAAGAAATGTGAAAGTTTCTTTAAGTAGAAACAAAAATCCCTTAACTGTTGATGAGAAAATATATGCAAGAAAAAAAATCTTACTGGTGAAGGCACATATATAGTAAAGGCAATGGAAAAAAACACTTAAAATGCAATTATGAAAGTTTAAGACAAAAAAATGTCATATCATCGACCAGTAGTTAAGGGATATACAAAATAAAAAGATATAAAATGTCACGTCAAAAGCAGAAAATGTAAGGAGGAGGAGTAAAAAGAAACTGCTTTTAGAATACTTTTAAACTTGGCATGCCTGGGTGATTCAGTCGCTTAGGCGTCAGACTTCGGCTCATGTCATGATCTCACAGTTTGTGGGTTCAAGCCTCACATTGGGCTCTGTGCTGATAGCTCAGAGCTTGGAGCCTGCTTCAGATATTTGGTCTCCTCTCTCTCTGCCCCTCCCCGGCTCATGCTCGATCTCTCTCTCTCTCTCAAAAATAAATAAATATTTTAAAAAATTTGGAATACTTTTGAGCTTAAGTGACTATCAGCTTCAAATAGATGGCTATATGTATAGGCCAATATATATAAACTTTATGGTAATCACATAAGCAAAACCTGCAAAAAAAATTAAGAGAAAGGAACCCAAATATGACACTAAAGAAAACCATCAGATTATAATCAAAGAGACCAAGAAGAAAGAAACAGAGAAAATAATTAACAAAATGGTCATGATTATATACCTATCAATAATTCCTTTATATGTAAATGAACTAAATGCTCCAATAAAGGGTTGGGGAACCTGGATGGTTCAGTCAGGTAAGCATCCAACTTCAGCTCGGGTCATGATCTCACAGTTCATGAGTTCTAGCTCCGCATTATGCTCCAGGCCCTGCACTGAGAGTGAGGAATGCTTGGGATTCTCTCTTTCTTCCCCTTTCTCTCTGCACCTCCCTCGCTTGTATTCTCTCTCTCTCTCAAAATAAATAAATAAACTTAAAAAAAATAAGGGGTGGCTGAATGAACAGGAGACTCACAACAGATCTACTGACCTACATGGGCTGCAAGTGAAGGGATGGAAAAAATATTCCCCACAAATGGAAATAAAAAGAAAGCTGGAGTAGCAATACATATATCAGACAAAATACTTTCAAATAAATACTTTAACAAAAGACAAAGAAGAGTGTTATGTAATGGTAAAGGAGTCAATCCAAGAAAGGATACAACATTTGTAAATATTTACACATTCAACAGAGGAACATATAAATATATAAAACAATCATTAGTAGACCTAAAGGGAGAACATGACAGTCATACAGTAATAGTAGGGGTCTTTACAACCCCACTGATATCAGAAGATGGAACATCCAGACAGAAAATCAGTAAGGAAGTAGTGGCTTTAAAACATTAGACCAGATGGATTTACTGGCTATATATACAGAACATTTCACTCCAAAACTGCAGAATTTATGTACTTTTAAGTGCACATGGAATACGTTCCAGGATATATCACATTAAACCACAAAACAAATCTCAACAAATTCTAAAAGACTGAAATCATATCAACCATCTGTTCTGACCACGATGGTAGGAAATGAGAAATCAACTACAAGAAGAAAAATGGAAACACACACACACACACACACACACACACACACACGTAAACACAGGGAGGCTAAACAACATGCTACTGAACAACCAGTGGGTCAATGAAGAAACCAAACAGGAAATACTTTGACTCAAATATAAAAACACAACTTCACAAAACTTATCAGATGTGGCAAAACCAGTTCTAAGAGAAAACTCAGAGTGACACAGGCCTACCTCAAGAAACCAGAAGAACCTCAAAAAAAGGGAATCTACCCTTGGAGCTCCTGGGTGGCTCAGTTGTTCAAGCATCAGACTTCAGCTCAGGTCGTAATCTCATGGGTTCATGGGTTCAAGCCCCACATCAGGCTCTGTGCTGACAGCTCAGAGCCTGGAGCCTGCTTCAGATTCTTTGTGCCCCTTTCTCTCTGCCCCTCCCCCCACTCATACTCTGTCTCTCTCTCTTTCAAAAATAAACATTAAAAAAAAATTAAAAAAAAAAGAATATACCCTTACATCTAAATGAACTAGGGGCACCTGGGGGGCTCAGTCGGTTAAGCGTCTGACTTCAGCTCAGGTCACGATCTCACTATCCGGGAGTTCGAGCCCTGCGTGGGGCTCTGGGCTGATGGCTCAGAGCCTGGAGCCTGCTTCCGATTCTGTGTCTCCCTCTCTCTCTGCCCCTCCCCCGTTCATGCTCTGTCTCTCTCTGTCTCAAAAATAAATAAACGTTAAAAAAAATTAAAAAAAAATAAATGAACTAGGCAAAGGACAAACAAAACCACTAAGTAGAAGAATGTAAATAATAAAGATCAAAGCAGAAATATAAAAAGAGAAACTAAAAACACAAGATAAAAGATCAATGAAATGAAACATGGTTGTTTGAGAAGATAAATTAGTAAATCTCTAGGAAGATTCAGAAAAAAAGAGGGCCCAAATAAATAAAATGAGAAATGCAAGAAATAACAACTTATATCACAGAAATACAAAGGATTCTAAGAGACAACTGTAAACAATTATACACCAACAGAGTGAAAAACCTAGAAGAAATGGATGAATTCCTACAAACGTACAACCTTCCAAGACTGAATCAGGAAGAAATACAAAATCTAAACAGACTGATTACAAGTAATGGAACTGAATCAGTAATTTTAAACCTCTCCCCAAACAGAAATTCAGGACCAGTAAGCTTCTTTACAGGTAGATTCTACCTGGTATCTAAAGAAGAGTTACTACTTATACTTCCCAAATTATTTTTAAAAATTGAAGAGGTAAGCATGCTTCCAAAATCCTTCCAACATGGCCAGCATTACCTTGATTCCAAAATCAGAGAGACATCAAAAAATAATAATAATGATAAGGCAAATTAAAGGCCAATATTCCTAAAGAACTTAGACAGAAAAATTCTCAACAAAATACTAGCAAAAGGAGTGCACTTGTTGTGATGAGCAACGAGTATTATATAAAAGTGTTGAATCACTACACTGTACACCTGACTACTATTGCACTGTATGTTAACTAATTGGCATTTAAATTAAAAAAAAAAAACAACAACATTGAAAGAATCGCGTAACATGACCAAGTGGGTTTTATTCCTGAGTCTAAAGGATGGGTTAACATCAGTATATCCATCAACATGATGTACTACATTCACAAAGTGAAGGATAAAAATCTTAGTAGCAAAATGAAAAAGCAAACTACTAAGGAGAGAAGATATTTGCCAATAATATACCTGATAAGGGGTTAATATCCAAAATATATAAAGAAGTTTCACAAGTTGGTATTTTTTTTTAATGTTTATTTATTTTTGAGACAGAGAGAGACAAAGCATGAACGGGGGAGGAGCAGAGAGAGAGGGAGACACAGAATCGGAAGCAGGCCCCAGGCTCTGAGCCATCAGCCCAGAGCCCGACGCGGGGCTCGAACTCATGGACCGCGAGATCGTGACCTGAGCTGAAGTCAGACACTTAACCGACTGAGCCACCCAGGTGCCCCTACAAGTTGGTATTTTTAAAAGGATTAAAAATGGGAAGAAGACTTGAATAGATACTTTTCTAAAGAAGACACATATAGCCAACAGGTTCATGAGAAGCAGCTCAAAATCACTAGTCACCAGGGAAATGCAATCCAAACCACAATGAGAGAATACCTCCCAGCAGTCAGATTGGCTTTATGAAAAAGACAAAAAAAGAAAAAAAGAAAAGAAAAAGGAAAACAAACAAACAAGTGTTGTTAAGGCTATGGAGTAAAGGGAACACTTGTATGCTGTTCATGGGAATGTAAACTGGCATAGCCACTATGTAAAACAGTGTCTTCTCAAAAAAATAAAGATAGAAATACCATGCGATCTAGTAATTCTATTTCTGGGCATTTATCTGAAGAAAATGAAAAACAACTCAAAGAAACATATACACCCATACATTTATTGCAACATTACTTATAATAGTAAAGATATGTGAGTAACCTAAGTGTTCACTGACAGATTAATGAAAAAAAAAATCACACACACACACACACACTGGACTATTACTCAGCTATTAAAAAAAGAATAAAGTCTTGCCATTTGCAACACAATGGATGGACCTACAAAGTATCACACTAAATGAAATAAGTCACAGCAAGACCAATATCATATGTTTTCACTTATATGTAGAATCTAAAATAAAAACAAATGAACAAAACAGAAACATAGTCATAATTATAGAAAAGAAACTACTAGTTGCTAGAAAGCAGAGGGTAAGCGTAGGAGAGATGCAGGTGAGGGAGATTAAGAGGGATAAACTTCCAGTTATAAAGTAAGTCATGGGGATATAATGTACAGGATGGGGAATATAGGGAATAACATGGTAGTAACTGTATGGTGAGAAATGTTAATTATACATCCTAATGTGTAAAAATATTGAATTACTGTAATGTGCACCTGAAACTAATAGAATACTTTATGTCAATTATATTTCAACAAAATCCCCAAAAAATGTGTTTAAAATGACAGCCCCTCTAGAAAAATGAAATGTCAGCTATTAATAATTTCTATGAACTTTAATTGAGAAAATACTCATAACTATTCAATGAAAAAGCAGAATCTAAAAAAAGTATATAGATGATATATAAAACCCAATTTTTTTAAGTGTTACACAAATCAATAGAAAAATTTGGAAAAACAACATAAACTAAGATATGCTGTTAAAAATATGTATGTTATTTGTACCATCAATTCTTACTTGGAAATCCTTTCTAGTTTTGCTGGGTTTTCCAGGCATTGTTTTGGAGTTTTGGTTTGTTATACTCACAAGTACCATACATATTAATAGAAAATTCCTTATAAAACAATTGCCTTTATTGCACAGATAACTTAGACCATTTTAATCCTAGAGAATTAAAAAGTCAACATTTAGAGACATAAAAGGGTATGAGTTATACGCACACTACAAACCTCACACTAAAGAATGTGAGAGTATAGCACAGATCTCTTCTATAGGGCCAACAACTCTGAGAAGGAGGGTCATCACTGATTAAAGTACAAATCATGTCCATTCTGGTTCTAAGTACTTCTAATGTATGTTTTTTCTAATGTCACTTAAAAAAAAATTAATGTTTATTTATGTTTGAGAGAGAGAGAGGAGACAGACAATGAGTATGTGAGTAGGGGAAAGTCGGAGAGAGACAAAGAATCCAAAGCAGGCTCCAGGCTCCAAGCTGTCAGCACAGAGCCTGACACTGGGCTCAAACTCACGAACCAAGAGATCATGACCTGAGCTGAGGTCAGATGTTTAACCGACTGAACCACCCAGGCGCCCCTCTACTGTCACTTTGTAGTTATTGATTTACCTGCTAGTTAGATATTAATACATTTTTTTAAGATCTTATTTTGATGTAATCTCTTCAAACCCCACACTTAACATGAGGCTTGAACTGACAACCTGGAGATCAGGAGTCCCAAGCTCTACTGACTGAGCCAGACAAGTGCCCCACATCTGGTTTCTTTTTAAACTAAAAACAATAATAAAGGTATAAAATCAAATATTAGTCTCTTTATCCATTCTCCCCATTTCCCACAGGTAAATGCACTTAGATTTAAATTCTTTATTTTTCCTATAACTACAATTAATATGTTTTTACACAGCTTTATTGATTAGATTTAGTGTGAATAAATTAGTTGCTGAAACATGAAAACACAATCCCATGAGTGATCTACCCATATCTATATTCCGGCATACCTCATTTTTTAAGTATTTTAGGAAATTTCTGATAGATTATGTTTTCTTCCAGGCTGAAATCTTTACCATATGTTCATACACATACATTCTGTTAGGAAAAATACAGGAAAAAATAAAATACTTAATCTCTCTGTTCAAAATAAGGGGGAAAACATCTTCTCCCAACTTCTTTTACTCAGATGTTTTAGAAATTTTGTAATTTCACATTTTTTTCTTTTTTTGACTGTAGAAAACTAGATAGGCCTTTTGTCAGTTCTAAAACACAGAAACATTTATCTCAAGGAACAAGAAGCCATTTCTCTGAAATGGAAACATCAAGGACAGGAAGCCTAGGTTCTTAGAGGCGCCTAACCATTGCTTGAAATACCTAAACTGCCTTCTGCCATCAAGACGGGAAAAGTTTGTTTCTCTCTGGAGAAAGCCAAAAAGCGAACACAGGTGGTCATCCCCGATAATTGGTAAAGTTGGATCATCTATGTGTGACAAACGAAGCAGTCAAGTCCTCTTACCTGAGGACCAGAAGTCCACCTTGAAAAGATGTATTTACTGGATCATCTCTGTGTGGCTGTATGAGGAGGTGGGATTCATGCCTTTGCAGTCAGTTAGCTAAAAGCCTGTTACATGCCTTACACTGTGGTTTAATGTTCATTCAAAAATATAAATGCTTTCAATTGCTACTATCTTTGTTGGGGGAGGGCTGGGTTGGAGAGTATTTTTTTTTTCTATTTCCCAGGAACATGCGTGTGTGCATTCATACACACACACACACTCTTCCCATTTAATGTGTTTCTAAATTTGCCTTGCATGTCTTTTTATTTATATCCTTAATATGGGCAACTCCATTCATTTCTACGTACTCCATTATCATCTGGAGAAATTCTCCTTGATGCTTTCCCAGCTAAGGCTTTAATAGCATGTTCATCCAGATCATACTTTAGGAGGTGGGTGCAACACTACCTTTCAAGAGCACATAGCATTATGGGTAATCATACAAGTGTAAGTTACATATTGGCCCAAACTGCAGGCTGCTTCTTCATCAACTGATGAATTCAGCAAGGTTTCACTTCTCCGCACCTTCTTCTCTCCCCAACCTCTATCCTTGTACTTTTTTGCCAATGCAGGATACAGTCATCTGTTACAACCCTCTCCTAAGTGTTTACTTTTTAAGGTTGTATACTTATTTTTTTTTAATTAATGTTTATTTATTTTTGAGAGACAGAGACAGAGCATGAGAAGAGGAGGGGCAGAGAGAGAGAGGGAGACACAGAATACAAAGCAGGCTCCAGGCTCTGAGCCGTCAGCACAGAACCCAATGCGGGGCTGAAACTCATGAGCCGTGAGATCATGACCTGAGCCAAAGTCAGATGCCCAACCCACTTAGCCACCCAGGTGCCCCTTAAGGTTTTATACTTTTTAATAATGGTTTTGTGTTGTTACTTGTGAGTTATTTGTTTACTTTCAGTATTTTTAACCATTGTGGTTAGGTGATGAGAGATAGATTTTAGTGATACTACCTCATTCTCTTGCCATTATTCAAAAATATCAATAGAATTCATTGTGTTTTATTTTCCATATGAACATCAAAAACACACAATGCTTTTCTTTCCTGGGTGGCACTAACCTTTCCCTTACTGCTTTTTGTCCTTTGGTGTAATTGGCCAGCTCGACAAAGAACAAGAGTGTCTAGCTGTGATAAAAGATGTGTTTTATACAAATTCCTCTTCCTCAGATCTGTTGCTTCCCTTTTAAATGAAGCTAGTTTCCCATCAAAGAAAACACTCATTGTTACATGGCCCCTCCTAGTTCTCCTGTAAATATACTCAATAATGACACCTTGTCCCTCTACTGGAGCACTTTCCATAGTTTGGCGGCACTGACTTCAGCACACCTCATTACTCTATACAGAAAGCTGGGGGATGGGAGGTCATGAGCGCACTGATTTTAAGCATTCCACAGTAACCTTTGCCTGATGCCTACAGTGTCTGTCTATGCTCTTTATGTGACAAAGATGAACCACCTCTATTAAAAAATATGCATCTAAAAATTTCTACATTATGTTTAATGGCCTAAGATATAAATAATCATAAAGCCTGACAATATACAGTTATCATTCTATAAATCAAATACATAATAACTATCTTAGAATTTCAGACAGAAAACACTATTAAAAGTTAGCACAGGAATTACTTCCAACGTTTTGAAACTTGCCTTCTTTATTTTAATTATATTTTCCAAGGTCAATGTTTTATTCTGGTCTTTGTGTGTTTCAACCAAGAAGCAAATTCAAAGGAATGGATCTTCAGGAAAAAGTCAAGACCAAGTAACCTGTAAAGAAGTCATTTTCTTCACGTTTGATACAGACGTACAATGCCATTGGCTGTTGTTTATACAGAGTCAGAATGTCCATACATTGGCTCAGAAGTTATGATTATATGTTTGGGGCATATATTTCTGTATGCATAACATTACATGTCATTATTTTTATGATGAACTTAAAATATCACGTAATTATCATGGCAAAATGGAAATGCAAATAATTCATTGCAAATTTCAAGTTAGATCTGATCAGTCACTTATATAATCAGGACGGCTAAGTGACAAAAATCTGATCTTTCCAAGGTCAGATCACCTTCTTCACCTTTTTCCTCAACTTCACTACAGAGATAAAGTGTGTGTCCCTATTTGTTATTTTTTTTTTTTTTTACCTAAGATGTTCTACTAAATATATTAATTCATTCATTCAATAAAGGTCACATGCTTATTTAATCAGTTAAGCGCTGACTGTATAATAGTGAATTCAGTGAAGACAGCTTACGGTGATTAATAAGACTATTCTTAGTGAAATATATAGGTAATTAAAAATCAATAAAATACTTTGAAATAAAAGCAAAAAAATGGAATCAAAGAGAAGCATGGGAGAATGAATTTAGATGTGGGTTGGGATGATTTCTCTTTGGAAAACACTCTGATGGAGATTTAGAAAATAAGTAATAGTAATACAAATGAAGAATAGTAAAGATATAAGCATGTTCAAAGGGATGGACTGTAGAGAGTTTGGATCATCAGAGGAACAGAACAAAGGCACACCTGTCTAGATAAAGTGAGGAAAAGAGAGAAGAGTAGAAGGTTCTGTTGAAGTAGTCTGGAGTCAGACAATGCTTTATATACCATATACTGATATATTTAACTTGGAGAGTAAGTTAAATATTTAGAAACTCATGAATCATTCTTTCTCTTCTTTCTTTCATTTAAACAGTCAGTGTGTGCCTAAAATTGTCCTTGAAGCTCACGATTCCCGGGCATCTTTCTTAAAAGCCTGTATTCTTTAAGCAATAATTGATTCGTCAAGGCCTCTCCTGGTTTCTTCATTCACTCGGTCTCATATTAGACCTGGCTTACTCCATCTCCTTTGAATTCTTTAGTAGAATTAATTGGTTGAAGTCCTATTTGCTAAAATGAAAACAAATGATAATAACCCTATATGGTATTCCATCTACTGGGTATTTCCACCTTATGATGTTTCTGAAAGTGCTAACATCAAGAAAGGAGGTAAGTGAGAATGTCAACAAACTGTCTAGAGATACGAAGGTGATCATGTGAACAAAGTTTGACCTTATCAAATTACGTACGTGGCCAACTTCTGTCCCTAGATTTAAGTGTGTGACCAGTGACATTTCAGTAAATCACATTTTAAGCAAAGTATATTGCCTAAATAACACTTTTTCCAGAAACACAAATCAAATAATAGTTTTAGGTCTACAGATCAGGAACAAATTGTCTTTCAGTTTTATTTCTTCTCCAAGGCAAATAGATTAGCATATATAAAAAAGTAAAATAGGAAAGTATTTAAAATACTTCAGTTGCTCAGGACACAGGATGGGAGGGGAAAAAACAAACAAACAAAAAATCTCCTCGAAATGCACTATCCCTAAAAGTTGCTTAATACGTTGTTAGTATAAGAAAACATTACTTAGTTTTCAACCTTTCTTGAGATTCTGAGAGATATCATTGGGCATTCTTAGCAATATCACTTTTTAAAAAACACAGAGAAATGGATTCATAACTTATTTTATGATTTACTGAGATAATAAAGCTACCAGAGAGGAATCCCTTGTTGTTCCAAAACCAAATATATTTATTTCTCTATCATTATTTTCCTTCTACTTTGGACATGAAACTCATTTTTTTCACTTTTCAAATATTTTTTTCAGTCATTTATCCCTCTACCCTATGAATAACTTCTCCTTCTATATAACCCCTCTTTCCCTCACATCTCTTTTCAGCCAATTCCTCCAATTCCTCACACCTCACTGACACTGTAACCCAATCTGACCTACGTCTTCATCATTCTGCTGAAATCGCTCTACTTAGATGCTCTTGTTCAGTGGCACGGATTTATGTACCTCCTGCATGCTAACCCCAGACTCAAATACCCAAATACTTGCCTGGAATGCCAGTGCAGTATGAAATAAGTGCCTTCAGCTTAAGATATTAAAAGAATAATTATGGGAAAACAAAAACAAAACAAAACAAAACAAAACACTTCCAATGTGTTGTGCCCCTGAAACTAGGTTAAAAAAAAAAAGTGAAGCCAGAACTAGGATTTCACCAATTTCCTTTGGTGATAATGATAGACAGCACAATTTATAAGCACTGGATTGTACTGTAATGCATAATTTCATTTGCACTGCGATATTAATATACTCCAATAAAAGATACTTAATAATTCAAAAGTGAGATGAAGCTATTTCTATGTACATGTATAAATACATATATATGTTTATATATATTAATTTATTCTTATATTTATGTATATTAGATGTAAATATATTTTTAATAATTTTAATATATACACATGGAGAACAAAGAGATAACTGATATTATAAAACAAAATGACTTCCAGTAAAGGGGAGAATATAAGGTATTAGTGTATTTAATGTGATGAGGAGTTGAACCGATTCATAGCTATCAGTTATGGGACTACAGTTCATAAATCAGAATCTGAGGAATCGTGTTAAGAAATACACAATATTTGATGTTCTCAATCCACACTCATACTCAGTGTTTTTTTCTAGAATCCTACTTGTATACATATATAGCGATAAACTATCAGATTACAAAAATCAACAGTACACTCTATGTGGTAAGCGAATTTCTAAGATGAACCCCAAGAAGACATGCCCTTGTATACCCGCTTTTGTTGTCACTTTCTTCCAGCTAATAGCCTATGGCAAAGGTGATAAAATAGTCACTCCCTTAATAAGTTACGTAATATGGCAAAAGTAATGGATAGTCACTATCGTGATTATATCGTATTAACTAAGACTCCCTCTTTGCAGACTGCAGCAAGAGAGGCTTTTGCTGGCTTTGAAGTAAGCTGCCAGGTTGTGAGAGGCACTGTGAGTGGACCATGCAGCCAGGGGCTTCAGGGGCTGCTAGTTGTGCAGAGCAGACCCTGGCTGACCACAAGCAAGCAAGGGAGACATCGCTCCTCGAACTCCAAGAAACTGAATTCTGAAATTAACCCCAGATGGACCCAGAGCCCTGGGGAGGAATGCAGTACAGCTAACTCTGTGACAGAGGTCTTAGGAGACTCAGGCAAGAGGACCCGGTTTACTGGGTCCAAAATGAAATAATGACTGTGTGTTATTTGAAGTTGCTAAGTTCATAGTAATTTACTACCAGCAATAAAAAAATAATACAGTATACATAAGCTTTCTGCTGTGTTCCATAAACAATATTCCAAGTTTTCCCCTATGGCATTATGTTTTTAAATAAACATCTAATTTGTAATAAAATATTCAAACATATACAGAGGTCATACATTATCCTACCATGTTAGTATTGTTGAACATACAGGTTGTTTAAATTTTGCTTTTGTAGACAATGCTCTAATGAATATCCTTGTATAAATTGTTTTTGGTGCTGTATTAGTTTTGTAAGAGATTTGAAAGAGTAGAAATGCTGTGTATATTGGCAGGAACACATCAAGGATACTGAAACATAGTCTCAAATTGCCATTCAAAAAAGCTGTACTTTCATCAAAATAAAAAGCTTCTGCACAACGAAGGAATCACTCAATAAAATTAAAAGGTAGCCTGTGGAATAGGAGAAGATATTTGCAAATGACATATCTGATAAAGGGTTAGTATCCAACATCTACAAAGAACTTAGCAAACCCAACAACCAAAAAAAAAAAAAAAAAAAAACACCCAGTGAAGAAATGGGCAGAAGACATGAATAGACACTTTTCCAAAGAAGATATCCAGATGGGTAACAGACACATGAAAAGATGCTCAATGTCATTCATTATCAGGGGAATACAAATCAAAATCATGATGAGATACCACCTCAAACCTGTGAGAATGGCTGAAATTCACAACACAAGAAACAACAGGTATTGGCGAGGACGCAAAGAAGGATGAATCCTCTTGCACTGTTGGTGGGAAGGCAAACTGATGCAGCCACTGTGGAGAACAGTATAAAGATTCCTCAAAAAGTTAAAAATAGAACTACCTTATGATCTAGCAATCACATTATTAGGCATTTATCCAAAGGATACAAAAATACAGATTTGAAGGGGTACATGTACCCCGATGTTTACATCAGCATTATCAACAATAGCCAAGTCAAATGTCCATTGAGTAATGCATTGATAAAGAAGATATGGTATGTATGTGTGTGTGTATGTATGTATACCATATCTACACATGTAACTGAATATTAATAAACCATCAAAAAGAATGACATCTTGCTATTTGCAATGACATGGAAGGAGCTAGAGTGTATTATGTTAAGCAAGATAAGTCAATCAGAGAAAGACAAATACCTTGATTTCATTTATATGTGGAATTTGAGAAACAAAACAGAGGACCATATGAGAGGTGGTGAAAACAGAAGGAAACAAACCATGAGAGACTCCTGATGATAGAGAACAGATTGAGGGTTCATGGGGGGAGGTACATGGGGGAATAGGCAAGATGGGTGATGGGTACTAAGAAGGGCACTTGTTATGATGAGCACCGGGTGTTGTATGTATGTGATGAATTACTGAATCGTACTCTTGAAGCCAATAATTGCACTGTATATTAACTAACTAGAATTTAAATAAAAATTTGAATAAATAAAAATATAACTGGGACCATTAAAAAAAGCCAAACCAAACAAAAAAGCTGTACTGATTTATTTAAATGTAATTTTAAAAAAATTTAATGTTTATTTATTTTTGAGACAGAGGGAGACAGAGTGCAAGTGGGGGAGTGGCAGAGAGAGAGGGAGACACACAATCTGAAACAGGCTCCAGGCTCTGAGCTGTCAGCACAGAGCCCGATGTGGGGCTCGAACCCATGAACTGTGAGATTTATGACCTGAGCCAAAGTCGGATGCTCAACTGACTGAGCCACCCAGGTGCCCCAAAGCTGTACTAATTTATATGCCTTCTGATAGTGAATAGAAGTTTACACCATGCAACCCCACCCATAATCAGAAAAAGCATATAAAAATGTATATGTATCATAAATGTACATGCATATATATACAATTATATTAATGTCACTGTAATTGCACAGAGAGGTATAAAAGGAAAACACTAAATTGCATTTCTTTGATCACTATTGGTCTTGAACAAATATTTGACACATTGCCTGGATGATACTTAATTTTTCTTCTAAAGTATACTTTTTTTTAACATTTTTTAATGTTTTATTTATTTTTGAGACAGAGGGAGACAGAGGGAGACAGAGTGCAAGTGGGGGAGGGGCAGAGAGAGAGGGAGACACAGAATCTGAAGCAGGCTCCAGGCTCTGAGCTGTCAGCACAGAGCCCGATGTGGGGCTCAAACCCACAAAATGTGAGATCATGACCTAGGCCAAAGTCAGACACCCTACTGACTGAGCCACCCAGGCGCCCCTAAAGTATACTTCTTTTTTTTTTTTTTCAATTTTTAAATGTCTATTTTTGAGAGACAGAGAGCAAGTGCGACCTAGCTGGGGAGGGGCACGGAAAGAGGGACACACAGGATCCAAAACAGGCTCCAGGCTCTGAGCTGTCAGCACAGAGACTGATGTGGGGCTCGAACCCATGAACCGTGAGATCATGACCTGAGCTGAAGTCAGACACTTAACCAATTGAGCCACCCAGACGCCCTTTAGTTTTTATTTTAGACTTTTTGGAACAGTTTAAGTTCACAGCAAAATAAGAGGAAAGTACAAAGATCTCCATATGTTACCTGTCCCCATACATGCATAGCCTCCTTCCTTATCAACACCCCCACCACAAGGGAGGTACATTCATTACTATCGATTAACATGGGCACATCATGGCCACCCTAAGGCTATACATGTGCTATACATTCTGTGGGCTTGAACAAAGGTATAATGACATATTATCCATCATTACAGTATCATACAGAGTATGCCCTAGAAATTCTCTGGGCTCTGCCTATTTATCCCTCTTCCCCTTATTATCAACCACTTAGTTTCAGGAGATTTCTTCTCAATCTACTCTTGGATTCTCTACACAGACTATCATGTCATTTGTGAACAAAGACAGTTTTATTTTTCCCTTCCATATGTGTATGCCTTTTTTTAATGTTTATTTTTTGAGAGAGAGAGAGAGAGGAGAGGAGGGACGGAGAGAGAGGGAGACAGAGAATCCTAGCAGGCTCTGCATTGTTAGCCCAGAGCCCAATGCAGGGCTTGAACCGCCAGGAACCGTGAGATAATGACCTGAGCTGAAGCTGGACGCTTCACCGAATGAGCCACCCAGATGCCCTATATGTATTTACCTTTTATGTCCTTTTCAAGTCTTATTAGATCAACTATCACTTCTGCTACAATGTTATCAAAGAAAGAAAAAAATATATACTGCCTTGTTCCTGATCTCCACAGGAAACTTCATCTTTCTTACCATTAAGTATGCTATTAGCCAGAGGTTTTTAGCTGATGTTCCTTATCAAGATGAGGAAGTGCCCCTCTACTCTGAGTTTACTGGCAGTTTTATCATTAAAGAATGTTGGATTTTGGATTTAATACTTCTTTTAAATCTATTGACATGATTATGCAATTTTGCTTTTAACCTGTTGATGTGATAGGTTATATTTATATTTTCTTTTTAATAACATTAGGTTACAAGGGACTCTAGATATGTTTAGGACATTCATCTTTGGTCATGTTGGCTTTGTTTATTGTCATTTTTATTCCTTTTTTTGTAAATAAACAGCTGTTTGACTTTAACATGTAGCAAATATTTCCATCCTTTCTTCATGGATTCATGCCTTTGTCTTAACAAGGTCACTGCTCAACTTGAAATTATTCACAACTATATTTGATAAATTAATAATAACTATATAAATATTAGGCTTGGGTGCTCTCAAACTTTTCTTCTTCTTCTTTTTTTTTTTTTTTTAGTGTTTATTTATCTTTGATAGAAAGAGAGTGAGTGAGCATGAGTCGGGAAGGGGTGGAGAGAGAGGGAGACAGAATCCCAAGCAGGTTTTGCACTATCAGTGTAGAGCATGACATGGGGTCGAACTCACAAACTGGGAGATCATGACCTGAGCTGAAATCAAGAGTCAGACACTTAACCAGATGAGCCTCCTAGGCGCCCTAAATCTCTTTTCTTTAATGGCTCTGGACATTTCTTGCAATGTGGTGAAGTTTTTGCCTTTGATTTTTTTTTTAAACGTTTATTTATTTTTGAGACAGAGAGAGACAGAGCATGAATGGGGGAGGGTCAGAGAGAGAGGGAGACACAGAATCTGAAACAGGTTCCAGGCTCTGAGCAGTCAGCACAGAGCCCGATGCGGGGCTCGAACTCAGGACCATGAGATCATAACCTGAGCTGAAGTTGGACGTTTAACCAACTGAGCCACCCAGGCGCCCCTGATTTTTTTTTTTTTAATTTGACTGTTTTCTCCCCACAGATATATAATTTTGATTTTTTTCTCCGTTGATTTTATATATATGTATAATTATAGTTATGTATATGTATGTCTATACATTTTAATAAACTGTTTAAAAATTCCCACATCAGTGTTATGCTCCCTTTATTATTTTTATTATATGCTTTAGAATCTAACTGACAAGTCCCCGTTTCCTCTCTTTTTCATATTCTTAGCTCATTGCAGTTTTATGCTTTTAGAAAAACTTCAGAATTATTTCATTAAAACCAAATGAAAATGGAATTGAAATTTTGGTTGAGATTATTTTATTTTGGTAATAAGTATGGTGTCTGTTCTAAATTCCACTCCTGAAACCATTATTATACTATATATATATGTATATATTTAACTTGGATTTAAATAAAATTAAAACAAAATAGATGCCTTTTACTAAGTTGAGGAATCAACTTTGAATTCAAGTTTTCTAAGATGTGTTATGGGACAGTGCCTTGGAAGCCATTTTCAACACCTTTTGAGGCAGAATTTTTTTTTTTTAATAGACCCATAGATGTGATCTAATTTATTAAATAAACCAAAGTGTTCTCTTCTTAATTCTGTCTCACAGGGTGTATC
This sequence comes from Panthera uncia, assembly GCF_023721935.1. Taxonomy (NCBI): domain Eukaryota; kingdom Metazoa; phylum Chordata; class Mammalia; order Carnivora; family Felidae; genus Panthera; species Panthera uncia. Next base: position 16,146,289 of record NW_026057577.1, on the reverse strand, counting down.
AAACTAGGATCTGACCTGCCTTACAGAATACTGGAGGATATTCACGGGCCACTAAATGAGTAAAAGCTGCAGAGGGGGTACTTAGCTGATGTTAGCTCTAAACCCCTGCTTAAAACAGAATGTTTCTTTCATCTATTTTAGGCACCTAGGTTTTTGTATTTTTTATGTTTGAAAATTTGTGTTTTATTTTTTGTTTGTTGCAAAAAGTGGACTAAAGGTACGATTACTTTGGTTATTTCATTGTTGCCAACTTCTTAAAATGAATTTTGTAACTTTAATGTTACTGTCAATATTGAAACAATAGATCTAACATGAGAATTTCCTATTGCTTGAAAGCTGGAAGGGACAAGCTGGTAATATTTCAGCAGTGATTTCAGAAAAATCCTGTCTTTAAAACTCAAGGCATTATTAAAATATAATAAATCTGTCCATATATTTTAATGATTATACAGTTTATGTCCCTCAAATTACCCACTGGACATTTAAGAAATATTAATACAAAATCAGATATTCAGTTCTCCTGTCTCCCTATTAAAACCCCCTTTCAGCTCTAATTATAGTAATTTTTATTCTCTTCCATGCAGCATAGGAAACAATAAGACAGTAAAAAGATAATATATGGTATGAAAGAAATCATCTGCAAACCATATATCTGATAAAGGATTAATCTTCAAAATATAGAAGGACAAGTCCTAAACCCATTGTTATACTTTATGTTAACTAATGTGGATCTAAATACAATTAAAAATTACATATAGAAGGGGATTCCTACAATCAACAACAAATGAAACATAACCTAATTAAAAAAAGGGCAAGGGGCTCCTGGGTGGCTCAGTAGGTTAAGAGACTGGTTCAGGTCATGATCTCGTGGTTTCTGAGTTTGAGCCCCAAGCTCAGCTGTGCTGAGCCCCAAGCTCAGCTGTGCTCAGCTGTGCTGACAGCCCAGAGCCTGGAGCCTGCTTTGGATTGTAAACCTCCCTCTCTCTGCCCCTTCCCCTCTCACACTCTGTGTCTCTCTCTTTTAAAAATAAATGTTAAAAAAATTTTTTTAATGGGCAAAAAACTTGACCCAAATCTTTTGCTAAAGAAGATACACTAATGGCAGACACACCAATGAAAAAATGTTCAATATCACTAATAATCAGAGCAGTGCAAAGCAAAACCACAATGATGCAACAAAAGCCCAGCAGGAGGGCTATTATTAAAAAAAAAAATGTACGCAAGGATGTGGAGAAATTGGAAATGTTGTGCCATATTACTGAAAACACAAAGGGGTACAGGCTCTATGGAAGATAGTATGCAAGTTCCTCAAAAAATTAAAATTAGAACTACCAAATGACACAGCAATCCCATTTCTGAGTATACATCCAAAAGAACTGAATCCGGATCGCAAAAAGATTTTAGGGTTTCCACGTTCATGGCGTCACTAAAATCCCAATGTCTGCGGACACATGAATGGATACATAAAGTGTGATATGGGTTCTGGTACAAGATGGTGACACAGGAAGATCCTGGAGTCACCTCCTCCCACAGACACCCTCACTCAGGTGACAGCTACATATGAAACAATTTCCCAAAACAAAAACAAAATAAAAAACCCTCAAAAACCCAAACATCAAAACTAGCGGGCACATCAGGCAAACAAGAAAAAAACGTACATCAAAGCAGGGAGTAGAGGCTGAACCAGGACCTTCCATAAGCTCCACTCTTGGGACAGGGACATAAAATGAGGAGGGAAATCAACTTGGAGCTTCTCCCTGAGGAGTGCAAGGTTTGATTTCCGTATCAGCCACCCCTGCTTTCAAGACCTACACCTGAGAAACAGGTTCCCCGAACACCTAGCTTTGGAAACCAATGGGGTTCACCTCCTAAGACCTATAGGCTTCGGAGAACTAAGAGGTAGCTCTTAAAGAGCCTCACACTTGGACTCACTCAGCCCAGACCTGAGGTAAGTAGCAGCTGATGAAGAGGCAACTTAATGTTTAATTGTATATTAAAGAGGCTTATTTGCTTATCTTAAAGCAACAGACAGGCAGGCATCTAATTTGACACACATCTAGGGGCCTCCTGGCAAGCTTTCCATGGCACAGCTAGAGGCAACAGACCCAGGAGCCTAGTTTTCCTATGAAAGAGGCCTGTTAACTTATCTTCAGAGCAGTGGCCTGAGGGCAGGCTTTAATTAAACACTCACTGAAGGGCTGACTATAATCCTTTCCAGAGACCTCAGACCCGCAGGTGCTATGGTACCTGTTTCACCCTCCTGGCACCCTGCTTCAGAACACCACAGTCACATATGCATCTGGTTCCTCCCTTTGTATGTCTGGTGTGCTGTTTTGACAGTGTGTACCCCAGGACGTCTCTTAATCACCTGGGTCTGGTGGCTAAGGGGGCTTAGGCTCCTGATCCTACAGTGCTGTGCATATGTGCATATTATTAAAGCTGCTGCCCGAGGTTCTGACTTTCAGTAAGTCTGAATTGAGGTTTTGAATGGGATCCCCCCTTTGGGACAATGACCAGTCTTAGCATACCCTAAACTATTGGGAGACATTAAAAGTAAAATAAAGCTGGTGGGACAAATACAAAGGTGTGAAAGTCAACCAAGTTAGAGTGCATGGTTGAAAAATAAAGCTCATCTTCTACATCTGGGAAGGATACATCTACATCTACATCCGCCCCTTCACATCTGGGAAAGGTAGCTGTTTCATATAAGACAGAAACCAACCACAGTGAGTCCATGAAAATGAAGAAACAGAAGAATATGGTCCAAATCGAAGAAGATAAAACAGAAAGAATCTTTAACAAAACAGATAAGAGTGATTTACCTGATAAAAAGTCCAAAATAATGCTCATAAACATCTTTACTGTATGGAGAAGAACACACTAACATAGTCAAAACATCAGTAATGAGAGAACATATAAGAAAGTGCCAAGTATATATTGATGTTGGCAGATAATGACTTATGAAACTAGTATTAAAATTACAAGAGTAGTAAAAACAACTACAACTATAGTGGTTAGTTAAGGGATATACAAAATGATAAAAAGTGCACAATGAAAAACATAAAACATAGGAGGAAGAAGAATAAAAAAGTTCTGAACACATCGAAATTTAAGGTATCAGGTTAAAACAGACTATTGTATATTTAAGTATAATACTGGGAGTGGGAATAACTTGCTTGACGGGTGTTCTGCAAGACAAGCAAACATTTCTAATAAATTTTAACTTGACAAACAAGCGACGGCTTGCAATATGAGTCGTATGTGATACAAATGTCACATGATCACAACGCAGTCAATGGTTCTTGAAATTCACTTTGATATATGAGTGCTTTGGATTACAAGCATGTTTCTGGAATGAATTAGGCTCGCAAACCAAGGTTTTACTGCAGCTCTAAGTCTTAAGGAAAATACAAAGCAAAAGTTTTACATATACTCCTAACATTACATTCACAATACACATCTGACCTGCATTAGACTATCATCATTTTTCCATGTTCAAAGTCTATCCACTGTCTCCATAGCCACCATTCTGTTCTGAGCAGCCTCCAACAACTATGGAATTATAATACTAGTCTCCTATCCAATCATCCTGATTTTACCTTCTCTCTTCAGCCACAATAATTCTTTTAAGTCAAAAGTCATATCAAGTCATTTTCTTGTTTAAAATTCTCCAATACTTCTCTTTTCAATCAGAGTCCATGCCAAAGACCTTCTAGTGATATCTAAGATCTCACAAGATAAAACTGCACAATTCTCTGATTCATCTCACTTATTTCAGTCTAGCCATGCTGACCTCCTTGATGTACCCTGACTATGACGCGACAAGTTCCCTATCTTAAGTCCTTGTACTGACAGTTCCTGTGGTCTAGAATCCTTTGCTCCCCAGGTGCTAATTCTTTCACCTTGAGCCCTGACCATTTCAGGTAGTGCTGTTAGGAGAAGGGTAGGTTGTAGAGAAAGCCTTACCCAGGGAGCTCAGGTTCCCTATCCTCAAAAAATCTTCCACTAGGCTAATAAACACTAAGTGAAAAGCAAGACCACTGGTGAGTGAACGAATGTGGAGGGAGGCATGCTCTGATGTCCAGGTGCATTGACATGGCTTCAAGTCAGGGGTGAACAGGAAAACAGAGAAAACTCTGCCAAACCAACACCCATCATTATCACAAGAAAACTCCAGAGGAACACTGTCAATGAGAAGTTTCTTTTTCTTTCCCTTGCTGCTTTACATCTTCACCTGCTGCCCTAAGGCAGGCAAGGAGCCAGAAGGATTTTGTCTATACAGGAGGAGGATCTATCCAAAGTTTTGGCGTCTCCTACACTGGGAGCTGGTCCCGTCTTCCAGACTAGCCCACCATGTGGAGCTTTCTCCAGGATCCAGCACTGTACTCAGGATTTCTCCCGAATACCTAGTACAGTCCATAACCCATAATTGGACACAAACTCCCCTTTCACCTGCTCTATCCATGACTTCTACAATTTCCTGATAGACCGTACTCAATCTTCAGCAATTTCTTAAAACTCTTACCCCATTTTTTTCTCCGTGCATTGCAGCCAGGTTTTCCTCTTTGCCCTACCAGAGGTAAACTGGGGCTTGTGTTTTATTTCTCTTTGAAGCTGCTTATCTTGCAATTTCAGATTAGCTATTTGCCCGGCCACATGACCTCACGGAAGCCGTTCAAGGACAATTATGACTCTGCTGATTATCTGACCTTTTTTTTTTTTCCTTTTTTTGTCAGGGTGAAACCAGGGCTCTTCCACCTTTCTATAAATTGGGCTGCAAGGATCTCATTTGGCCTCTTATTTTATCTATGAATATTGTTACGCTCCACAGTACAATTCTTGAAGCCTGTCTGTAGAAAAAAATGCAATATTCCTGAATGAGGAAACGGGTCTGACTTTCTTCATGTCTGCAAATTTATGAAAAAGATAACACATATTCAGCTTAATGAGTCCTTGTCAGTATTAATCAAAGTCACTTTCTTTTTAGGTATGACATAATAAGCTTCTGCATAGATTTTCCGATTTTTCTTTATCTTCCGGGTTTTCAGTCAAGTCAGTTGTGAGCTTCTCTCGGTTAGGTCAACCATTTCCTATTTTTTATTATATTCTATTTGTTTTCCTCTTTTTCTAGCACAGAAGCATTTTATTCCCCAGCTTTATTCCCCAAACAGTCTTGAGTTCTCTTGAAAACTAACGCAGACAAGGGGGCTCCTATCTTTGCTCAACTGCACACTGAAGAAGCTGCTATAGATCATCAAAATTGTTTTGATCTTTGTGAGTCATGTTATTCTTCAGCAAGCCATCCCAAGTACCCCACATCTTACATGATATCCAATAGTCCTCATTCATTAGAAGTTCTTGAAAATTTAGAAAGGACAAAGAAAATAATTGCTTAAAAAAAGAGGCCCTCATTCAAATAAAATTATGGACTGAAAATAGTCTGTTTGGAGAAGTCAGGTTTTCCTTTCAGTACATTTATCGTTCTTGTGCATAGATCATTGTGAGCCGGTTGAATAGTACTTAGAGGCTCAAAAGAGTAAGTATCAATTTCAAAGTCTTAATTCTCAGCATCATGCAAATCTCATCCCGGTGAATTAGTGGTAGCAAGAGAGGATTATCAATATGTATTTACTTGTGTTTACTATGGTGAACTTGAAAAGGAAATTTCTGCAGAATGTATTATAGGGTTTTTTTTCAAGTTTATTTATCTTGACAGAGAGAGTGCGCACAAGCTGGGGAGGAGGAGGAGGAGGAGGAGGAGGAGGAAGAGAGAAAGAGAGAAAGAGAGAAAGAGAGAGAGAGAGAGAGAGAGAAAGAGAGAGAGAGAGAGAGAGAGAGAGAGAGAGAGAGAATCCCACGGACTGTTACCACTGTTAACACAGAACATGATGCGGGACTTGAACTCACAACATAAATAAATAAGTAAATAGAGTAACAAATGGTAGTATTCAAACCACAAAAACTTTTTAAAACCGTTTGAATATTTATTTATTTTTTGAGAGAGAGAGAGAGAGAGAGAGAGAGAGGAAGTGAGCGAGCATGGTAACAAGCAGGGAAGGGGCAGAGAGAGGCACAGAGAGAAACCCAAGCAGACTCTGCAATGTCAGCGCAGAGCCCGACATGGGACTTGGTCTCAAGAACCAAGACATCATGACCTGAGCTGAAATCCAAAGTCAGGCGCTTAACCTACTGAGCCACCCAGGCACCCTGCTTTATAGGTTTCAACTCAAATCATTAAGACTTATTCTCTGGCCTGTTGGATGTATCCTAAATTCTCACATATTTCTGGAAGCAAGTCAATGAATATACACTGAAGGATGATGGGGCAGGGGTCTTCCAGATCCTCACTATAAGGGAAGCATGCCTGCATCCATTCTAGTTTTGTCTGTGTTGTCCCAGGTCATTTAATCTAGAAGGATTTAGGTACTCCCATACATCAAAGGGCCCCAAGCCTGGTACATAAGCCCCTAAAACAAACCTTGATTATTTAACTCTTGCAAATGGATTACAGAAGATTACATGTAAAACTGGTCAATTTATGGTAGATTATGATTTATAAAGTACAGTTATCTGGGAAAAGAATCTATACCTATCACCCAAAGATCTGTAAATAAACATGTGGATCTGGTGTACCTCAATAGGTTATGGGAATTAGAAGAGTTTTTTTTTTCCCCCCAGTTTTATAGCACAAAATAAACTGTAGTGCAGTTGTAATGGCTTATTTCCCTGGAAACTATATCTCTGCACTCTTGGAATTCCGTTCAAACTCTTTTCATGTTTGTTCCATTCAAGATTCAAGCAGAATCATGTTACAAGGGAGAGCTACACTGTGTTTTGATAGTGCATGTTTCTAAATGGACATAAACTGATAAAATCGCTTTGTATTCCATGGCATCCTATTGGCTCTTTTTTTCTTTTCTTTCTTTATTTTTTAACCAATGTTCATGGTAAGAGAAAAAAAAAGGTGGAATAGGTCATATTTTCTTTAAAAATCTTTTTTAACATTTATTTTTCAGAGACAGAGCATGAGGGAGGGAGGAAGGAAGGAACAGAGAGAGAGGGAGACACAGAATCCAAAGCAGGCTCCAGGCTCTGAGCTGTCAGCACAGAGCCTGATGCAGGGCTCTGACCTGTGAACCGTGAGACCATGATCTGAGTCCAAGTCGGAAACTTAACCAGCTGAGCCACCCAGATGCCCTGAGGAATCTGTCATATTTTCAAGGATGAGTCAGAAGGCACAAATATTGCCCTGTCCTTTTCTACTTTAATTTTTTTTTTAAAGCAATAGCCTCTATTGATATATCCCACATGAATGATGCCAATAAGATAATTTTGTTCAAAAAGAGAATTTAAGTACATCGTTTTCAATGAAACGGTTGTGCTTTAGGTAATGAGAAAGCCATTAAATTGAATGTACACTATCATGAAAATCTGAGAACAGTTTTCAGTTTCTGAAGGTTATCTGTGGGTGTGATCTTTCAAGAGTATTAATGTATTAACGTCCAAGGCAATAATGCTGTAGGAGAATTCAAAGTCTTCCACCATGTTCAAACGACTAGCCGGACATCTTAACCTGGCTCGGAGTCAGCCATAATTGCAGAGGTGCCATAAAGAGGAAAGGGACGCAGGTGACTGCTACCAAGATGCCATGGCATGAGGCTGAGGCTTTACCCAAGGGGACAACACTGTGGTCACATAAGCTCACGTGGACAATAACTCACCAGCTCAAGTCATCCTCACGGTTCTTCTTACGTGCTCACCCTTACTTTAGACTGTCACTTCCAAAACCTACCTAGGCAGATTTTTTTTCTCTATTAATTTCCTCACTATCAATAGACAGGATCATTAACCTTGATACATCCCCACTCATCTCAATGATATCAAATGTTTCATATCATAATTTGAAGAAACCAAGCAAGAGCATAAGGTGACAATCATACTAGGAGAGGAAATAGATCATTTTTCTTTCAAGTTGAATAATAAGCATGTGTATATATCATCTGTGCACATATATACACACACAGGTTTACTATAATGTATGGACAGCATACATATTATGTACAGAATATTCACAGTGCATACCTTACAGAATAAAATATAAAGCATATTTCTACTATAAATATGCCATATATATTATATATACAATTTTATACTATACATACATTATACGTATATAATTACCTATTTAAGATAATCTGTCAAACCACTTTTGTAAACCATCCTATGTCCAATCTCTTTTTAAATACACGGTATTTTTCTGTATGTGCTGCCTTTTAGAGGTACTTTTATTGCCTTTCTAAAGGTGGTTATTGAAAACCATCTTACTTTGCTAATATATATTAACTGATACTTGAGATAATAGATGACCTAACAGAAATAATTATTTACTTACAAGACAATGACAGTCATTTTTCCATCACCACACAGGAGGGAGTATATGACCTTTTATTACATCTAAAATGTAAGAACCGTAAATTGATATATATGACACACAATAACACCATGTAATTTCACAGAGAAACATATCAAGATTTTGAAGAGAAAAACATCAAGTTCCTTTAAAAGCATCATGTAAACCTTCTAGATTTATCTATAGTTTTAAAAGCCCACATTTAAGCCCTACAATTCACCACTCATTGTGTTAAATTTCAGGTATGCAATGATTAATGTTTTGCCCCTGCCCTCAAAGAGCACTTATTCTGGTGGGGAAAAAACTGACATTAAGACATAATTACAATTCAATCTCAAGAGCATTACAGAACAGGGTCAGAGAGAACGGACTTAACAACTCTGAAGGAGTCAAGGGATAAAACTTGTGCTGAGAAGTGGATGGGGATTTAGAAGTCCCCAGTCAGAAAAACCAGAAAAGATAAATACAAATAATGAATGGAGGTGTGAAAGAGCAAGGCTACAATAGAGTCAAAAACTTAGTAGTTTACATGTCTGAAGAAAATTGATGAAAGTTGCAGAATCTTGTTAAAACCTCTAAAACCCATCACAGTAAAATCACAGTAGTAACGCAATAATTTTAAAGTTTATATGTAAAATATTTTGATTTTTTCCTATCATTTGATATACTTTTGGTTAGATACATTAGGCCAAGTAAGGAAATAGCTCTTTGTTCTTAAATTGCTAACATTTTTTGTTCAGAAATATTACCAAATTCTTAAACATCCATCACGATGATCATATGAATTTTATCATACTTACCTTCCTATTGTAAACTCTATTCATAGATATCCAAAGAATGAGATAATCCTTATTCCATTCCTGAGATAAAATATGTTAACTGATAATTTTATTGATATTTATTGATATTATTATTTGAAGTGGGCATACTTACATGTTTAAGTCCTTATTTCAGATTTTTGTCAATGTTCATAAAGTTTATTTAAACTCTTTATTCTTCTGTCTAGTTTTGTCTAATCCTGGAGAAAAGGGAAGAAACCACTTTGGAAGCTGATTCCTTACCCCCAGCTCATGCAACAGACACCTTGCGAATCAGAAAGGAAGCCATCAGAGAAGTTCTCTCCCAACTCCTGACTCACCAAAGCACAGGTGAAAACAAATGGTGCCTTAAAACCATTAAGTCCTGGGAGGGTTTGTAATATAACCAGAGATACCCAAACACCAATTCACTTGTGTACACTTTATGTTCTTGACAAATAAATCAGAGGCTCCTACTGAGAATGGATGGTCCCTTAGCACCAGTTCATAATCCATCCTGCAAGGCTACTGCCATTCACAACCACCCGACTCTGTTGTTCTACAGGAGCAAGGATACAGTTTCCTACCTACTAAATTTTTCTATGTTGGCACATTCTGTTTCCAACTCTATTCTGAGTCAATACCACTGAAGTGGAAGCTCATCCTTTTCAATGATCTTTTCAAACGAATATGTAGAAAATCTCATACTGAAAGAAGGGGTAAGTACTTACAGCTTGTTTGCTCCTCTCCTTGACATTCAGCTGAAATAAGAAATTTCCTCTGTTTTTTGACACTGGTCCACAAAAATGGTCTTCTTCTCTGTTGAAGGTGGTAAGGGGAACGAATAGAGACCTAAAGAAGTTAAAAAAAAAAGTGAAGCAATGACTTTATACTAAAAGTACGCAGATTACTATGCTACATCGCAGTCTGTCATCTCTATTCTCTAGATTTGTGACCTTTGTCACAAATGTCTATGTATACTACATAACTTCAAAGAGCTGGTACAGATACCAATATTTCTAAATGCCTCTTTTACTAGTAAAGGGTGTGCAGATATACAGTAAAACAGGCATTTAAAAATGTTGAGGGGCACCTGGGTGGCTCAGTTGGTTAAACATCTGACTCAGTTTCAGCTCAGGTCATGATGCCACCTTTTTGAGTTGGAGCCCCATGTTGGGCCCTGTGCTGACAGTGTGGAGCTTGCTTGGGATTCTCTCTTTCTCTCCCTGTTTCCGTCCCTCTCCCCCACCACAAAAGAATAAACTTTACAAAAACAAAATAAACTCTTTTGAGGTCTCCATCCATCTATCTATCTATGAAAAACAAAGCATCACTAAACATAACAGGAGTAGGGGCGCCTGGGTGGCTCAGTCAGTTAAATGTCAGACTTTGGCTCAGGTCATGATCTCATAGTTTATGAGTTCAAGCCCCGTGTCAGGCTCTGTGCTGAGCCTGCTTCGGATTCCATGTGTCCTCTCTCTCTCCGCCCCTCCCACACTCATACTGTCTCTCTCTCTCTCAAAAATAAACATTTAAAAAATTGTAAAAATTATAAATAAACAAATATAACAGGAGTAATATTCACCCATGACAGAATGGATGGATCTAACGACTATAATGCTAGGTGAAACAAGTCAGAGAAAGACAAATGCGGGATGATTTCACTCATATGTGTAATTTAAGAAAAAGAATAAATCAACAAAGGGGAAAAAAAACCCAGACAAGCCAAGAAAGAGTCTTAATTATAGAGAACGGATGGTTACCTGAGGGAAGGTAGGAAGGGGTGAAATAGGTGAAGGGGATTAAAAATATACTTATTGTGATGAGCACTGAGTAATTTATACAATGAGCACTATATTGTACATCTGAAGTATAATACTGTATGCTAACCATACTGGAACTAAATTTTTTAAAAAATGTAAAGCCAAACATACCAAAATAGAGAAACAGAGTAGCAGGTTTGCACATACTTTTCCAAGAAATGGGTATTATCAAGCTCATAATGTTAACAGTGCCTCCAGAGAGAACCCCCAATTTCCATCTACATATTTTTTATACCTATCTATATAAATGCCTCTGTATTTGACATCTAGGGGATCTTCTGGGGCATCTCCTCCCACCGCCATATTCAGTGGTTAACGTTGATGAAAGACTATAGAAATTCAATACAAGAAGGATCGTGAAGAATTTCTATCCTTCAGGATAAGGACTTAGGTAAACTAAGCCAGAAAGCCAAAATGACAAACAAGGAAATATTCAAAGAATACATTGTTGCCTTGTGACCAGTGGCAGAAAAAAAGGATGATAGGAGCTATTTATGTGTTCTACTTCTAGAGATCTTCTACGTTTTTATTTTTATTATTTTATTTCTCCTTCTGTCTCTTCATTTTTTTCAGTTTATAGCTATAATTGGCACATAAGATTGTGTTAGTTCAAGGTGTACATCATAATGATAGATGTACAGACTGCAAAATGATGACCACAGCAAGTTTTGTTAACATCCATCTCCTCACATGGTTACAATTTTAATTTCTTGTGATGACAATTCTTACGTCCTACTCTTAGCAACTTTCAAATATACAGAGTATTGGTGACTGTAGTCACCATGATGCACGTTTCATCCCCAGAACTCTTTCATCTCATAACTGGAAGTTCTTGTCCTTTGACCATTTTCACCTCTTCCCTTCTATTCCATTAAAAAAAAATTTTTTTTCACACTAGGAGTCTTGGTGATGGTTAACTTCATAATCCAGTTCATACATTTTACATGGTCAAGACCCAAAGACTAAACAAGGAGTTTGCAATTGTTTACAGTTTAAAGAAGAGGCTATTTGAGGCTGCCATTTTGGGAGAATCTTGACATGTAAGTTCACATTTCCCATCGTGGCTACATGATTAATTTCTCACAAAGTCACAGGCAGCCAAAGAACCACAAGGGACACACATGGGGTACTCTGATAGAGAAAAGGAATTATAATCTTTGCTCCATTTGTTTTAAAGCTACTTTGAAGATGAACATGTAGTGTGGAACTCAAAAAACCCTTGAACCATGAAAGACAGCCTTGTGCTAAAGATGGCTGCACAGAGGCATTGGCAAACCTTTTCTTTCCAGGGCTACAGAATCAACGTTTTAAACTTTCTAGTCTGTCCACATAGTCTCAGTTAAATCTACTCTGCCATTGTAGTGGTGGGGGGCGGGGTGGGGAGGTTATCACAGACAATATAGAAGCCAATAGATGTAGCTGTGCTCTAATAAAAGTTTACAAAAGCAGATGGTCATCTGGATTGGCCCAAAGACCATTGTTCACTGTTATCTAGCCCAGCACCATGAAGAAAGGATCTGGATACGGAGACACCATGGAGCATCTCACTATCCTAGGCTACTTTCCTCTAATCTTACGTATAAGTGTTGATCTTAAGACATGACTTCTTTTTTGGTCATTTCCTGTTTCCTGTGTATCTAGAGAGAGACAGAAAGAAACTAAAGAGGACCTCTCCAGGCAAGAGGTGGTTGTGTTAAAATTTTCACTTGCTTGAAAAAGAAGCAGGAGGAGGAGAAGGAGGAAAAGACTAAGAGTTGTCTCATTCTTCTTTGTTCCTACTGAACTCCCTTTTCCCCTTTTTCTCTTTTCATTCCAGGGTAGTTAACACACAGTGCTATTTTACTTTCACATTTCCATAAATTAATCCATGCTTATCAAGGTAAGTGTACTTTTAACCCCTTCATCTATTTCATTCATCCTATCCATATCCCTGTTGGTAACCATCGGTTTATTCTCTATAGTTAATAGTCTGTGTGTGTGTGTGTGTGTGTGTGTGTGTGTGTATGAAATACCTTTTGATATGAAGTAAGAAGAGGTTGTGTCCTTGATGGCATCGTTGAACAGTTTAACCAAATCTACGACAGTCTCAGTCGTAGATTTCAAGATCTCTCAGTTCTGGGAGAAAATTCAATTTGTCTTGTTCAGGTCCCTGTCAGGTTGTCTTTGTTACTTGCGGTCGAAATTATTTCCCACTAGGAACAGTTTTCAAAGGTTGCTGTTGTTTCAGTTGCTGTTGTGTTTTTAGTGTTCAAATATATTATTTAATTTCTGTTTTAAAAAAATTATTCGTATTCTTTTATTGCTAGTACTGCAAATTTTCAGTATTTATGCATATTTTCAAGTATTAGTTTTCTTAGAAATGACTCAGCTCAACATTTCTTTCTTTGTTCAGGTTGGCTTTGACTGTGAAGATTCACAAGTGCAAAAATGCTCCTGGTTTGCTTCTTAATAATAGATTACAAGCACAGTTACAATGTTCTTGGGTTCTTGGATATATTGGGTGTCAGACATCTAGGGTGAGCATTCTTGCAAAAATGACTTCCCTAGATTCTGGCTGTTAGTGATCCAGGAGGCCCAACAAGAACAGACCATGAAGCTGTGGTCTATGGGGCTTATTTGGCTGAGGAGAGTCTTTGTCTATACGCGCAGCAGATATTTTCTCTACTGAAAGGAAAAATATATATTTGCAGGAGATAATTCACCTTCCAGGAAGGTGATTATTATTGTATTAAGGCTTTTAAGATTTTTCTGCAATGTAATTAATGTGATTTTAGACAAGGATTCCCTTTGGAGGATGGTTATGCAGTTCATGCACCTAAGTCTTCGCTATACAAATATGGCCCATGGACCAACAGCACTATACTACTTGAAGCTGCTTATTGAAATGCTGATTTCCATACCCTGCCCCAGACCTACTGAATCACAACCCACACTTCCAAAAGATCCCCAGGAATTCCCACACAGATCTAGGTTTGAAAAGAAATGCTTTAAGAAACCAATGAAGAGAATCTTCATAAATATTCTCTGAGATTTTTATACAGGATAACAGTGTACCTGTGACCTTCATACCTGTAATTCAATTTTGTTTTCTACATGTAAAGGCCTTGGCACACATTTTATTTCCTTTAGCCTCTTAAATAGGTTATTTCATGTTCTTTTTGATATATCCTTGTTATCAGTCTTGTAATTTTAAGTTTGCAAACCTTACTGTTTTCTGTGTGGACATTTGAGGATATTAGAAATTCTGCCATGCCCCAGGTGTCATCTTCCCCTTCTAATGTGCTTTTATAAACATTTTCATATTTAAGTTTTATCTTCACATCCAAAAAGCTTATTGTATAAAATAAGGGTATAAAAGGGTATAAAAGGGTAAAAAAAAGGGGGGGGTATAAAGGGTATAAAACCCTTTATATATGGTTTTAGCGATAAAGCTTAACTGATTCATAAAGCATTACTTGGTAGATGAGTAAGCTATTGCCACCAGTATTACTAAAATAGACAAGTATTTTCCAAGTTTTCAGAATAAAATAGCTTTTCTTAATGCTTAGTTATTTATTTTGAGAGAGGATGAGAAAGAGAACATAAGCAAGGAGAGGGGCAGAGAGAGAATCCTAAGCAGCCTCTACAGGGACAGGAAGGAGCCTGACTCGGGTCTTTATCTCATGAAGTGAACTGTGAGATCATGATCTGTGAGATCATGACGTGAGCCAAAATTAAGAGGGGCACACTTAACTGACTGAGCCACCCTTGGAAGTAGTTTCAATTCAGAGGTCTCTCTTATATTCTCTTCTGATGGACTTTTTCTCCACTCTTTCTATTTGGATCTTACAGATATACACAACAGGTATGCAACAAGGTACCTGTTAACAAGTAATTCTGTTTTTTTTAACGTTCCCTAGTATTCTGATGAATTTGATACTGTTTATGATGTTCAAAGTCTAGAATTATTGGGGCGCCTGGGTGGCTCAGTCGGTGAAGTGTCCAGCTTCAGCTCAGGTCACGATCTCATGGCTTGTGAGTTTGAGCCTTGTGTCAGACTCTGGGCTGACAGCTCAGAGCCTGGAGCCTGCTTTGGATTCTGTGTCTCCTTCTCTCTCTCTACCCCTCCCTGCTCATGTTCTGTCTCTCTCTTCTCAAAAATAAATAAACACATTAAATAAAAATCCAAAAAAAATCTAGAATTATTTTGAACTGATGTCTGAATTAAATAACATATAAATTAGATTTGATGTAATTTTTGCACAAATTATCTTAGTGGGTTTTCATATTTGAAAATAAGTACTTGAGAACTATGTGCATGTGGCATTTCTTAGTATAATATATTCAATTTAAGGGATAATGTGATGTTCGCAGCAGCTTCAGGCTTTAAGCATACTTAATAAATCCAATCATCCTGTTCCTCACTCTACCAGGTACACAGATTACAGAATAAAAGAACAACCTCTAAGTTGACATTAGATGTACATTAACTGAGTATGTGAGAGGTGCAATTCATGTTATAAAAGAGTTTTATTTTCTGACACTGTAAATTATTGTACTGAAATATCTATTTAATCTGTTTGCTTCCAGATTAACTAAATATTTTATGTATTGACATTGTGGTGGATACATAGTGTTTTCTGCCCCACATGTACTTACTTTGAATAATTAGGTTTCAAACTGAACCCAAAATAGAGAAGTCTCCCTATTTTCCATTGCTACGCTGAAAGATTAAGTACAATATATAAAGAGACATAGATATATAGATACAGATACAGATAAAGAGATACAGATATAGAGATAGAGATATGTATATACACAGATATAGATGATATAGATATAGATATATAGATCCAAAATACCAAAAAAGAAAAAAGGTTAAAACCCACAGGCTTATATAGCTTGAATGATTATTCAAGGTTATTCCATTTTATGTATTAACTTAGCAAAAACAAAGAAGGCAACAAGCACAATTCACTAGCTCCTACAACCAAAATACACAGCAAAGCAAGTGTGGGACTCCTGCAGAAATTAATTGCAAAGCTGTCAGGACTCCCTTTCTCTGCTTCTCATCCCAGCTAACACAGGCATGCTGTTTTTATTTTCTTCTACTAAAGCTACTTTTTTCCCCCCATGGCAGAAAACAGCTGCACTGGGAGATGTGCATTTTTAGAGTGTCACCATCACTGGGAAAAAGAAATTCCCACACTCCTGCTAGAGTCAGGTGTGAACAGAGAAATGATGGAGGGGCCTGGGTTGACCCTGAATAAGGGTGATAAGGCATCACAACTGATATACTGTTTATCACAGTCAGTGCATCTTATGAAGGTCTGTGATCCTGGTCTGAAACACACAGCTGGAGGGCAGAACCCAGGCCCATAAAAAAAAAAGCACAGGGTCATTGTTTTAGGCTGAGCAGTATCCTTCCCTAAATACATATGGTAAAGTCCTAACACCCAGGCCCTCACAATCGAACTTTATTTGGAGATAGGGCCTTTAAAGCAGTCATTAGTCTAACATGAAATCATCAGAGTGGGCCTTAATCCACTAGGACCAGTGTCTTTATAAGAAGAGTAAACAGGACACAGACATGTCCGTGTGCAAAAACATAAGGAGAAGATTGCCAGGGAAAATGTCTCAGAAAGAACCCAAATCCCAACACCTTGACTTTGGACTTCTGGCTTCCAGAACTGTGAGAAAGTAAATGTCTCTTGTTTAAGACACCCAGCCTATGAGACTTTGTTAAGGCAGCCCCAGCAAATTAATACAATCACTCAGAGAAGGGAAATCTCCTATTATAACCAACACACATTTTATGGTAAGAAATACCAGTATTACCTCAATGGATACCCATTAGGAGAGTATTCAATTAATTGGCGAACATACAGAAAATAGTAAGACTTTTTTAACTACTCACCCTAAGGAATTGTAGCATCAGACTGACTTAACATTGCACAAAACAGGGGTCCTTCCCCACTGTTCACCTATTTACCTGTTATGTATCTTCTGTCAATTCTGTTCATAAAAATACTTATGTTTAATACAACAACTAGGTACATAATAATTTAGCACACAAAAACAGCATTTCAGTCATCCTACCTCTGAGTCAGTTTAGTGACTTGGTCTGGATCTAAGGGATTTTTCTGGCAAGTTCTCTGCACATTCTACCTTTCTACTTTGCTCATGAAAACAACCTGCTGTCATATTCAGTGGAAATTTCTCTTCAATTTAATGCAAAACAAAAACCATGTACATGTATGAATTACATGAACAGGGAGCACACATCCTGTATGTTTTCAAGAATTATCTTTATTCAGTGAAGACCAAAGTACCACGTGTTTCTAGAAAAGCTTTAATCACCTCAGAGTACAAGACAGTGCAGACAATATATCTTGCTTGGTGTTTCAAGAAAAATATACCACTCAAATGAAATTTACTTCACAGTTATATAAGTGTAAATCATTTTTTTCTTTTGCTGTTATTATTTATTAATTTTATTTATTTATTTACTTGAATTTTGAGAGAGAGAGAATGCATGCAGGGAAGGAAGAGAGAGAGAATGGGAAAGAAAATCTCAAGTAGGCTCTGTGCTGATAGCAAGTAGCCCAACGCAGGGCTGGATCCCATGAACCATGAGATCATGACCTGAGCCAAAATCAACAGTCAGATGTTTAATAGGCTAAGCCACCCAGACTGAGCCCCAATTAATCTATTTAGATGATTATTTGAAATCCTCCAAGCAAAAAAGTCTGCAACATCCTTTTTTCCCTGGTGAACATACAGATGAGCTGCAGACAAGTATCTCTGTATAAGAAAAATTGCCAAACTCTAAATATAAACAGGGAATTGTTTTTCCTCTCTTGACTTCGTGATATCCAAAACCCTGGATATAGATTGAAACTGTGAACAACCAATTTCAAATGACATCTAGAGCAATGAATGCTTCTTTCCAAACTTATTTAAGAATTACAGAAACAATTTATCTTCCACACATTCCTAATCATGGACAAGTTATTTACACTGAGTCTGTTGAACTGTGCTCTCACAGTGAGATATAATTTGGGAGGAAATTGAGTGTAATAAAGGTCTTTTGTTTCCTGAAGATCTTTTTCTTTAAAATCTTCACAAGTGTCAGAGCACCTGGGAGGCTCAGTAGGTTCAAGTATCTGACTGGTAGTTTTGGGCTCAAGTCATGATCTCACGGTTCCTGAGATAGATCCCCACATTGGGCTCTGTGCTTTCAGTGCAGAGCCTGCTTGGGATTTTCTTCCTCTCCCTTTCTGTCTGCCCCTCCCCCCACTTGTGCATGTATTTGTGTGTGCACAATCTCTTTCTCTCTCAAAATAAATAAACATAAAAAAATATTCTCATGTATCAATATACGTATATACCCTGGGCCACCTTTGTATTCTAATGGACTCCCAGAAACAATTATCATTACTTGAGATCATGTTTTTCTGATTTAAGACACACTTAAACATGTGTATAATTCCTTGTTATACATATTTGATAGCCAGATTTTAATTCATAAAGAATCAAACCTCTTTCTATCTTTAATCATTATTTCTTTTTCAAAAATATCAATAAAATTTTATTGAGAGAATCTAAAATGATAGTCCCAATTTGGAGATTATATTTGCACTGCCGTAATTTTTTTTTAATTTTTTTTAACGCTATTTATTTTTGAGACAGAGAGAGACAGCATGAACGGGGGAGGGGCAGAGAGAGAGGGAGCCACAGAATCAGAAGCAGGCTCCAGGCTCTGAGCCATCAGCCCAGAGCCCGACGCGGGGCTCGAACTCACGGACCGCGACATCGTGACCTGAGCTGAAGTCGGACGCTTAACCGACTGAGCTACCCAGGCGCCCCTGCACTGCCGTAATTTTAAATAATGAAAATACCTTCCCAGATATTCCCAGGTGGGATGATAGTGTATTCAGGAGAAAAATACTTGTTATTTCTGATAAGCTAAGTATCAGGGGAAAACAGGTGGTAATAGCATTTTATCTGACTGAATTTTTTTTTTTTTTTAATTAGGCATACCCATGGCACAATGCCAAGCTGAGGGATTTGGTTGTAAAAGGCAGAAAGTGCCTAAAGGAAAATTATTGATCATACCTTGGAACCAAAGTAAGAACGTTTTGCTTTATCTTTTTTATATGGCACTGAATATTCCAATTTGTAACAATCTGCCTGTAGACAGGCAAGGCAGGTCACATTAAATCAGAATTTTAAGATCCAATTTAATCTAATCTGTTCATGGAGATAAAACCTCCATGTTCCATCATGACAAATATACCGTCTTAACCAATTTGTTTCCTTATCTTCCTTTTGACATTTCATCGTGCGACAGACCAAGAAACAACACTGATGTCCCTTGAAGAGTTTAATTCACATCTGGTATCTTTTAGAAAGCTTTCCTGATAGGAATAGCAATCATAATATGAAATCACTCACTTTTAATCACCTCTTTAAATATCACATGATTTACATGCACACAAATTAAAGTTTTGGAAAGAATATGTCAAAGTGGCTTCAAGGCTGATAGAGCCGAACTCCTTCCCAAGGCCTCAAGAGAGATTTTGTGAGCCTGAGACACACACTCAACTTTGTTTATAACGCAAGGATAGACATTTGATTGCCCCTGGGAAAATATACCTAGTACAACAGTTATGTGAACTTCTCACAAAGGAGTATTTAAGAAACTGGGACTCAGTGAAGGAAATTCCCATGGGGAAATTTAGGAAGATTAGACCCAGTAAGGCCCAACTAGTTGATTTCATGTACTCCACCATTTTCTCTGTAAAATATCTTCATGGGAGCTGAAAACGTAATCCTTTTGTCTCATTTTTGTGGTTACAGAAAGTTTGTTGGGGAGATAGTAGGATCCAGCCTCTCTGTTCACCTGTGTTCTCAAATCCACAAAACCTCTTTCAGGTATTCCTGATAACTCCCTCACCAAATGCTACTCTGGGCTCATGACACCGAGAAGGGAGTATTAGGGAAAGTCGTCTAGCCAGTAACAGAGGTAGAAGAATCCAGACATGAGGGCTATAGGAAATTTTATTTGAGCCCATTTTACTTGGCTTGGGTTGGGGTCTAAGTCCCAATATTCTCCCCCACTTCAGAGAATAGCAGATATACAACATTCACTATGTGGCTAACCACTCATGGCATCATCTCCTGTAGAAACTGGCATTCTCAGACTTCATTAGGTTCTGGTTAATTTATTGCTAATAGAAAGTTAGACTATGCTAAATAATTATATAAAGGTAACAGATACCTCCCACTTATTTTATTTCCGTAATGGAGGATAGAATTGTCAGAGGCTTCGTTTTCAATTATGGATCCTCCACACTTTGTGAGATCTTCATCAAATTTCTCAACCTTCTTGTACCTCCGTTTATTATGTAAAATACACATAAAAATTTTATCTACCTGGAATGTAACTGTACACATAACTCATTTAGAATAGTCTCTAGCACATGCTAAAAGCCTAAATAATTGTTAGTTATCAGGATTTGCAAAAGATACTCTGAATATTAATTTGCATACTATAGTCTCCATGTGGCGACTTTGGATACATTTTTGAACACTCTGGCATCTGGCTTTTCATGTTTTGTATAACACAGTGTGGCCACCACCACCTAAACGTTAGGAGGAAAACAACAGTATTTTCTGATCTTCTGACATAATACAGAGATTGACACGGGTGCCTGGGTAGCTCAGTAGGATAACCGTCTGGCTCTTGATTTCCGCTCAGGTCATGATCTCATAGTCTTGGGATCTAGCCCTGTGTTGGGCTTTTCACTGGGTGTGAAACCTGCTTCAGATTCTCTCTCTCCCTCTCCCTCTGTCCTTCCCCATCTTGCTCCTGTGTGCTCTTTCTCATAATTACATACATACATATGTACATCAGCAATTAATAGAAAATAATCCCTCTTAATTACAGGGTGGGTCAGGGTGCTTCAGGTAGGAAACCTATGCCCCACCCCCCGCCCCGAATAATAAGTGAATCTAGTGACCTTATCTGAAAAGCAAGGAACATGCCCACTAAGAGTCATATTTAGTTCCCATTTCCTCAGAATGGATTTAAATGTTGCCTTCCTCCCAGTGTAATGAATTTTCTAGGGTAAATGTGTATTTTAACTTGACCCTCCCAGAGACTTCCAAACAACAGATTAAGCTTTATTTCAAGAAAGAGACCCGGAGAGCCTTCTTTGAAGCCAGCTTGACAGTTTTCTACTGTATGTGGGTAACCTTTGAGTCCTCAGGTTCTGTTTCAGACAAAGGATTTTCACCAGGGGATATAAGTGACAATAGAATACATTTTGGAGAGGAAATCCTCTGTGGAAAATGACCTCTGAGGAGATTACTATTTGAACCTGTGAATGTTAGGGGTGGACAAATTCAGCCCATACTACCTCTAAGCTAAAAATCCAATATTTTGCTTACATTTATTTATTTCTGACAGAATGAGACAGAGCATGAGTGGAGGATGGACAGAGAGAGGAGACACAGAATCTAAAACAGGCTCCAGGCTCTGAGCAAGCATTCAGCACAGGCTCGAACCCACGAACGGTGAGATCATTGACCTGAGCCAAAGTCAGACACCCAGGCACCCCTGAAAATTCAATTTCCTTAATAGATAACAGAACTACTCAATTTACTTGCTTCCTCTCAAGTTTGTGTCTTTCACTAGTTTTATCATTACCTCCAATTTTTGTTGGCACACTTTCTACTATTCTCCGATTACTGTTTTTAAGTTGGTAAGATGTGCATTGATATCTCTTCTTTCATTCTTGCTGCTACTGATTTCTTTCCTGATTTTTTTCTTGACCAGTTTAGCTTAGATTTTATGCAATTTATTAATCTTTTGGATAAATCAGCGTTGGGCTTTATTTTCTCAATTGTTTGCCCGTTTTTCTCGTTTGTTGTCTTCTTTAATATTTCAGTTTTGTGGACATACTTGGACATTGTGTCACTGTAATATTCCTAGCTGCCTGGTGGAGTGATTTGAAATCATTTTTCCTTTCTGTTATAAACATTTAATGCTATCAACATCCATCTAAACAAACCTTTTGCTGTCACTAATTCAGGTTGATATGGTTTATTTTCCTATTACTCAGTTGGAATTTTTTTTTCTCATTTTCTTTGATTCTTAAACCAACATGTTATGTGAAGAATTTCCTTATATTTTATAATTTTAGTTTTACTAATACCCATGGTAGTACTCTGTTCTCACTTTACATAATACCATAAACAAATTTTCTCATTTGGTTTAACTATGCACCTTATTATTTATCCACAATTTTAGATTAATGGAGTTGAGAAGGAATTCCAAATCATTTAAGGATAAACAAGATTTTATATATTTCTATTTTTTTAATCTTCATTTTGAGAGACCACAAACATGAGCAGGGGAGGGTCAGAAAGAGAGGGAGAATCCCAAGTAGGCTCCATGCTATCAATGCAGAATCCAGTGCAGAGCCTGAACCTACTATGAGATCATGACCTGAGCTGAAATCATGAGTCAGATGCTTACCCAACTAAGCCACTCAGGTGCCTCTATATATTTCTATTTAAAATGTATCCTTGGGGTGCCTGGGAGGCTCAGTCAGTTAAGTGTCCTACTTCAGCTCAGGTCATGATCTCACGGTTTGTGAGTTGGAGCCCCACATCAGGCTCTGTGCTGACAGCTCAGAGCATGGAGCCTACTTCAAATTCTGTGTCTCCCTCTCTCTCTGCCCCTCCCTCACTCATACTCTGTCTCTCTCCCAAAAAAATAAACATAAAAAAAAATAAAAATAAAATAAAATAAAATAAAATAAATCCTCCATTCCACACATGGATTCCATTTTGATAATCACTTGAATTCTTGTATTGAATTCTCAGCACAATTCTCTTGAGTTGCTGTTAGTTTTAATTTACTAAAATACTTTTCATTGTACTTTCCTAGTCTAGTTTATCTTAAAACTCCCATCTCAAATTGTATATAAAGCTTTCTTTAAATGTATTCCTAATCACAGAATGACTTCCTCTATTTAGGATGATAGGGAAGAAGTTTTTGAGAATAAAGAGAGCAAATATGGTTATGTCCTTACATTACTCAGTGTGCTTAATGGTTTGCCTCATCCCCCAACAAGCCCTATTTGGTTTGCCTGTTCAAATTCTCCTTGTTCTTGGACTATGGGATTCACGGAGATGCATGCCACACTATGCCTCACTAACGGACACAAAACCACAAAGTAGTTCACTTTGGCCACCATGTTTCTTTCCAACCACAGCCACTATTTAGGGCTGTTCTCCAATTCTGTAGTTACACTATATTCTGCCAATACACATTGTGCTTCGCATCCCATTACAAAGTCATCACCTATATACTGTTGCCTCAATCTTAAGGCAGTAATGTGTACATGCATTTTTTGAATCCTTATTTTTAATCTTCAGGGAACAGATGCTTTTTTCCATATCCCTGCAGCATAGTCACTGACTCATCTATGAAAGACCAAAATGCCCATCTTCTATGGGGCCCCAGGCTTTAAAAGTGATTCTTTGGGAACCCAACTGCCTCAACTCTTATTATACAGTTAACAATTCATTATAGCATTATTCTTCCAAGGGCATACCTAGCACTTATATCAAGTAGGGGGAATGAACATTGGTAAAGATGGCTCTCGCACTATTTATTATGGCTTGTAGAAAAGTTGGCCACAAGAACTGGCAGGTATCCAAATTTAAAGTTCTTGGTATTTTGTGTTACATAACAAAGACACATCACCTACACATACACACAGTTCAGTCTTCCACCAAGTCTGCCATATTTCCTAACACCTCATCGGTTACAATTGACAATGCAGCAAAGATAATCTGAGACTACTAGGATATCCAGCCAAGAGTCTGATTATATACTTGGAGGGCAAAGGACATGCCCAAAAATTTAAAAAAAATCCACATGTTGCAGTTATTAGAGGAACCATTAGATATGTTAAGGACAACACTGACACTTCAACATTTTGCCTGCCATCTCCTACCACATGCACAAATAGAACCTATTTCTAAGAAATACTTCATGTTCTACTGAGCTCTGGAGAGAAGAATTGTGATCATAATCCTTACGACTCCGTAGAATGTGTGGCTCTAAAAATACTGTTTCCTAACCCAATTAATGAGCTTTTCTGAAATCTCTTTGTGAAGAGGAATAAAAAAAAAAATCTAGTTGAAGCCAAACTTAATGTGATATTTCTGGTAATTATATTTTTAGCTATGTGTGGAACAGAGTTAGCCAAGTCTTGCTGGGATATTTTTCATTATCAGGCAAACATCTCTGCACTTCAAACACTTTTTAAAGGAAAAAATAATGCTAATTTTGAACTATTTTATTTCAATTCACATGTTACTTTATCCTGAATCTCATCTTTCTCCACATTTAACAAAACTCAACATGTTTTTATTATAAAAAAGTTTAGACATTTGGGATGCAAGGGACCTACTTCAAAATAATTAAGGACATGTATGACAAACCCATAGCTAGGATCACACTTCACTGTAAAGTGTTAAAAGTTTTTCCTCAGAGATCAAGAACAAAATAAGGGTGCATATTTTCACTATTCTCATTCAACACAGTACGCAAAGTCCTAGCCAGAGCAATAGGATAAGGGGAATAAAAAACACCCGAATTTTATGATGTAATCTTATATAGAGAAATTTCCAAAGACGCTACCAAAAAGCTGGTAGAACCAATGAAGTAATTCAGTAAAAGTGCAAGATACAGAATCAACAAACCTATTAGTTTCATTTTGGAGCACTAACAATGAAAAATCTAAGGAAAAAAAACATTCATAATCATAGTAGCATCAAAAACAGGAAAATACTGTGGTGCCTGGGTGGCCCAGTCAGTTGGGCATCTGACTTCTGCTCAGGTAATGATCTCACGGTTTGTGAGTTTGAGACCTGAGTCAGTCTCTGTGCTGACAGCTCAGAGCCTGGAGCCTGCTTCAGATTCTGTGTCTCCCTGTCTCTCTTCCCTTCCCCCATTCATGCTCTGTCACTCTCTCCTTCAAAAACAAACATTAAATTTTTTTTTAAACAAAAACAAATAAGGAGTGCCAAATATATAAGGGGGAAAGGCCAATATCTTGAATATAGTGTTGGCAGAACTGGAAAACTATCATCAAAAGAATGAAACTGAACCTCTACCTTACACACAAAAATTAACTTGAAATGGATGAATGGCTTGAAAGTACAACCTGAAACCTTCCTCCTGGAAGAAAACATAGGTGGAAAGCTCTTTGACATTTGTGTTGCTTAAGATTTTCTATATTTGACCCCCAAATGCAAAAGCAACAAAAGCCAAACAAGTGAAATTGTATCAAACTAAAAATCTTCTTGTACAACAAAGGAAACCATTGACAAAATTAAAAGGCAACTTATGGAACTGCAAATCATATCCAACAAAAAGCCAATATCCAAAATCCACAGATATGTGGGAAAAATCAGGTTAAAAGACGGCCAGAGAATCCAAATACACATTTTCCACAGAAGACATACAGATGGTCAACAGATGCATGATTGGTTCTCAATGCGGCTGATAATCAGGGAAATGTAAGTCAAAACTACAATGAGAGGTCCCCTCATACTTGTTAGAGATGCCATTATCAGGTGACCCATGTTGAGTGCAGAGAGTACTTAAATAAATAGAACTTTAAAAAAAGGCCATTATCAACAAGACGAAAAACTAAGAAGTGTTCATAAGGATGTACAGCAAATGAAACCTTTGTGCATTGTTGCTGTGAATGTCATTTGGTATCGCCATTATGGCAAACCCTATGGAGGTTGCTCAAAAAATGAAAAATGATCATGTGAACCAGCAATTACAGTTCTGGGTATTTATCCAAAGAGAATGAAAACACCAACTCAAAAACATGTATGCACCCCCTGTGTTCATTTTGCCATCATTTACAATAGTCAAGACATGCAAACAAACTCTATCAAGGAAGCAATGGAAAAAGAAAATGTGCGTCTCTCTATATACTATGTATACATACAGACAAATGCACAATAGACTATTATTCAGCTGTGAGAAAGAATTTTCAACATCAGGATGGACCTTGAGTACTTTTACAGCCACTGCTGTTTCCTAAGGGGAATTAAGCAAAGACAGAAAGAAGCCAATACTTTAAGGTCTCGCTTGTATGTGTAATCTTAAAAACAAAACAAAAACAAAAACAACGGCAAACTGAATTCATAGATACAGACAACAGTTAGGCGGTTACCAGTAAAAGGTTGTAGGGAATGCACTCAAGGGTTGGAAACTAGAAACTTTCAGGGATTAGTCATGTGGATGTACTATGTAACACACTGACTACACTTAATATGTACTGCATATGCGAAAGTTGAGAATGTAACAGATATTGACTAGACTTATTGTGATCATTGTGCATTATACACAAAGTCCGAATCGTTATGTTGTACACCTATAACTCAAATGTTGTGTGTTAATTGTATCTCAGTAAAAAATAGCACAGTAGACATGGTATAAGATAATCATGGATTATAATTTCTTTTTTTCTTTTGAAGGTTTATTTATTTTTGAGAGAGACAGAGAGTGAGAGTGAGAGAGAGCGAGACAGAAATCTTCAAAATCCTTCAAAAGAGGGAGAGGGGCAGAGACAGAGAGGGAGCACCAGAATTTGAAGCAGTCTCCAGGCTCTGCCTGTCAGCTCAGAGCCCAATGAGAGGCTTACACCCAAGAACCAAGATACCATGACCTGAGCTAAAGCAGAATGCTTAACCGACTTGACCACCCAGGTGCCCCAATTATAATTCCTGTGCTTCCAAACACTAGCTGTTTACCAAGAACAAGTTACATCAACTCTCAGACCCACAAATTGATTTTCTGATAATTAAATACAATCACATGCACATTTTTCTAACTTATTACAGAAAGAAATCCTTAAACAGTAGCTGTTATTTTTAATAAACCTCTAATCAATAGCTAGCTTTTAGGTGTTTTCAATTCTTTCACAAACAAGAGCCACAAATGAGAGCAATAAATCTATCAGTAATTTTCTTAGAAGAGTTCATCAGTTATAAAATCTCAGAATTGGGAAAAACAGATTGATCTTCATTTTATTTATAATAATCTAAGAGCTACAGAATTTAAATAAGTTTGCAAAACTTATTGCAAAACTAAGCATCCTGCTTCATGAGAGGTCACTCTTTCTTTAAGGGTTACATTTTTAAATTATGCAGTATAATATATTAAGTCTCTAAGGCTACAAATAAAATGGCAATTGTAGCGTATATACACACACACTAAATTTTATAATATATATATAATATATATTATATATAATATACATGTACCATTATAGAGTGTGTGTGTGTGTGTGTGTGTGTGTGTGTGTGTACAGACTAAATTTATTGCTATATATTGCAATAAATTCTGGTCCTGAAAACACTTTTTGATTGGTTTTCAAGGGACTCATCTCAGAAGTAGACACGAGTCTAAGAACTTAACCAAATTTTAGGAAAGCAATTCACCTTAGCAATAACAGGTGCCAAAAACTTACACTCTTTTTCCAGTCTTCAAATTTAACTCAATATGAGGACATTAATGTGAAAAAAAAGCTCATAAATTTATGAAGGGTCTATTTTCCCAAACATCCAACATGTGTAGGTCAATACTTTCCCAAGACTAACACTGAGACCATATGCATATTTTATAGATAAAGTATTAGTAGCAGAAAAATTAGCAAAAAGTGGTCCTGATTTATCCACATTTAAGAGAAGGAAAAGCCAGTTTTCTTTGAATGTCATTCTTGATTCAAAGGTTATCTCTTTTTTGATACAATTAGAAAAGTATTATGAATAATGATATCCCTCAGCTCCAATTATGTTCTGCAAATTAGAATGAGGTCAAATGTTATGCCAGTTACTAAGAGTCTAACAACTGTGCCCAAAAATCTTCAAAATGAAGAAACATTTCATTAATTATAAAAACACGTGTTTCAAGGAAGCAAGTCTATTTTTTTGGAGCTATACGTGCCCAAAAGAAATAAAATTCCACAAGAGATAGAATGTTGAATTTAATTGATAACTAATGCAATATACTAAAAAGTTATAAATGAGTAACGCTGGAGAACACACTTCAATTTGAAGTATGAGCTCTTTGAAATGACTTCTTACTAAACTGCTTTAATGTGGTTCCTTTAGTTATTCCTTGACACAGGAAAATGACCTCTCATCACCTCAAAGCCCATCTGCTTGAACCTGTTATTTTAATTGGTGACTCCACTGAACTGAGCAGAAAAGCAACACAGCATAATAAGATAGATCCATTAAAGCGAGTAAAATTAGTCACTTTTAGATTTTTTTTTTTGGCAATCCGAGCCTTGGAGAAAAGGAAATTTATTTTACTTTGCAGAATAGACAATCTGGTGTAGGACAAAAAGATGTGCAAATATGAAGATGTCACAAAGTATTTTTGTTTATGGGACCACATGGAACTCTACCTGTCCCAACTTATACCATTTTCCCAAACACTCAATTATTTAGTCAAAGCATAGGTCACCTGATGGGGAAAGGGTCAAGTCTGCAAGTCCCAAATTTTTATAATTACAGGTGTATGTACCAATTACAGTTCACTATGGTATTACTCTATAATTCTACCTTATTTAGACTCAGAAGTACAACAATTTATTTGGATCTAGTTCTTCAGGTCAGCAATTCGAGCTGGTCTCAAACTGGACTCGCGCATATACTTTCAGTCAAAAAAGGCAAAAACATGACAGACGTCTTAATGCTTAGGCTCACACGAGCACATTATCACTCGTGCCAGACCCTATGTATCCAACAAAATCTCAGGGGCAACACAAATTGAAGGGATAAAAAAACAGTCTCTATACCATGGCAAGACCATCTATACATTAATTTCATGGAAAGTGAATACAAGGAGAAGAATAATCAAGGTCATTTTGGCAAACAGTATACCACAGATAGTTTTTACCAACTGAATAAACACATGCCAAAGAAACATTTTTCACCATAGTACAAGATTATTTAAAAAAACAAAACAAAAACAACACCCAACTTTCCTTGATACCACAATCTAACTCTGTAGTGTCTGAATCATGGATTCTCGACGTTTCTGTGAACATAAATATATTTGTATCCATTCTGGTTCTGGGTAATACTGAGTAACCATACTCCATCTGCTCTCTGCCAATGAATCCAATTATTAAACCTGAAAGGACTGCGGAGAACAGCTGTTGGAAGACTATGAAAAGAAATAGTAGCAGGCAGACTGAGGAAAAACACCAAATTTGAAGTATCACTGAGCAGTTAACAGAGTTACCAGTGTTACCAGCGCCCCCAACATTCTGTAGCCTGAACTCAAGAACAGAAACCACAGTCGGTACAGCGGCACATACATAGCTCTCTGAGATATTCTTTTGAGGAAACAATAGGAACTCCTAATGCTCAGTGAGGGATGGATAGAGACCTTTTATTGTGTGTTTTCCTTTCTCTGTTCTCTCAGTGCCCAACTCACCAGCCCATCTCCATGGGGGCAGCAGAAGCTAATGGTAACTACACGAGGCTCAAAATTAAGGAATAGAAACTTTCTTCTTCATTTAGTGAAACCACAGTTCCAAGAGGGCAGGGCCATTCCACATTGTTTTATTTTTCCTCACTTTCCCTTCTTCCTTTACTCCATGCCAGACACAGACATAATCACAGAAGTGTACAGCAAGCAAGTTAATTATTCCTCTAAGTTTTTGGCTGAATGACAAGGGTAATCTCATCGAAGAGGAAATTACAGGGAAGACTGCAAAGTGAATGAAATTCAGAAAAGAAACACTATACAGTTTTTTGGGGTTTTTTGTTTTGTTTTGTTTTGTTTTGTTTTTTAATACACTGGGTTCACACCATGCTGAACATGCATGGATTTTTTTCCTTTTTTTTATTTTAATTTTCTAATGTTTATTTACTTTTGAGAGAGACAGAGGGACAGGGAGAGGGAGAGGGAGAGAGAGAGGGAGAGAGAGAGAGAGAGGGAGGGAAACAGAGCGTGAGTGGGGAAGGGCAAAGAGAGAGGGAGACAGAATCCGAAGCAGGCTCCAGGCTCTGAGCTGTCAGCACCAAGCCCAAGGCGAGGCTTGAACTCCTGAATCATGAGATCATGACTGAGCTGAAGTTGGATGCTTAAGCAAGTGAGCCACCCAGGACCCCTGGATTTGTTCTTAATAAGCTAGTCAAAAACCTAGAAAACTGAATTAATGGATATTTGATAACCCAGGTTCTAGAATGATCACTTGGGTAGTACACATATAGCATCAATTCAAAGAGCAATGCAAAGATTTGGAAAAATAAACTTAACAATGAAACTGGAGCCAACAAATTATGTTAGAACTTGTGGCCTGAACTTCACCATGTTCATTGCTTAGCGGCACAAGAATGACCCCATCCTCAGTAGAAACTGGACAAGACCCAGAGTTTGTTAATGTAATACTAAAAATAACCAGATTACAATTTATATTTATTTGGAATACAAAGAAACACACAAAAAATTAAACTCACACTAAAATTACACAGGCAATCTACTATATGGTAGATTTGAAGTGACTATTACAAAAATGCTCCAACAGGTGATTTTTCCTTTAAAAATAGAAAAATTAAGGGCACCTGGGTGGCTCAGTGGGTTAAGCATCTTACTTCGGCTCAGGTCATGATCTCACTGTTTGTGGGTTCAAAACCAGCTGTGCTGACAGCTCAGAGCCTGAAGCCTGTTTCCAATTCTGTGTCTCCCTCTCTCTCTGCCCCTTCCCTGCTCATGCTCTATCTCTCTCTCTCCTTCAAAAATAAATAAAAACATTAAAATTTTTTTTGAAACATTTAGAAAGTCAAGGGAAGAAGATTAACAAAGAAATGGCAATTTTAGAACTGAAAAATTTAATAAGGGAAGTCAAAATCTCACTGGATTGTTTCTCAGTAGCAGAATGGATGGAACAGAGTAAAGAGTCAATGAACTCCTGGAGACTATTTTCTGTTGATCTATCTAAATAGCACAGGAAAGGGATGGAAAAAAATGAATAGAGCTTCAGACATTGTTAGACATTCCTAAGCACTCTCAAGTCAGGTTCTAGGTATCCAAAAGCCAAGAAGAAAGAGTGTGGTACTAAAAAGTATTTCAAGAAATACTGTCTGAAAACTTCTTTAATTTAGTGAAACACAAATTTCTAAATTCCAGGAATTCAATGAATTAAAAATGTAATAGACTCAATAGATCTTTCTCCAGAGCCATCATAATCAAACTGTTGAAAACAAAACACAGAGAAAAATATGGAAGCAGCCAGAAAAAAAAAGCCATACTAACAATAGCAAACAATTCAAAGGGCTGTAGATTTCTCAGCAAAACTACAAAGAGTAGAAGAGGGGCATCTTGTTTTCATTTATTTTTAAATAAAAATTATATATATTTAAGGGGTACAACACATATGTAAATAATTACTACCAAGCTAACATATTTCTTTAGTTATTTTGTGTATGAGACTTTTTTTTAAAGAAGTATTTATTTTTGAGAGGTAGGAGGGGCAGAGAGGGAGACAGAGGATTCAAAACTAGCTCTGCGCTGACAGCAGACATCCTGATGTGCAGCTCCAACTTACAAACCCCACATCAGACCCTTAACCAACTGAACCACCCAGGCGCCCCAGTGTATGAGACACTTGTACCTGAAATCTATTCTCTTGGCATATTTTCGGGGCTCCACAATTATTAAATATAGGCATCATGTATGTATATTAGATATCTAGACATATCCTACTCAACACTTACTCTGTACCCTTTTATCAACATCTCCCCATTTCTACCTCCTTTGCCCATCAGCCCCCAGGAACCACCATTCTACTCTATTTCTTTGAGTTTGCCTTTTTTTTCTCTTTTAGATTCTACACATAAGTCTGATCAGATACTATTTGTCTTTTTCTGTCTAGCTTACTTCACTTCGCATCATGTTCTCCATGACCATTGACTTAAGTGGCATATTTTCAAAATACTAAATAAAAACTCTGTCAACTTAGAATTCTGAATCCAGAGATAATAACCATAAGTAATCAAGTTAAAATGACAACATTTTCTTATCAAGAAAATGAAGAAAATCGTAGCCAACAGACATGACCTTAAAGAAGTGCTAAAGAAAATTCTTAATATAGAAAGAAATGATTTCAGAAGGAAACTTGGAATATAAGAAAGAAAGCTAGAGAATTGTAAATCAGCTACTCTTCTCTGAAGACTTCAAAATAGGTTTGACATTTGCAACACTTAAACCATTGCTTAGCAGGATTTTTTTTTTTCTTTTTGGAAAAACATTCTATGCTCTGAGATTAGAAGAACACATATTGTTCAAATGTCTATACTCTCCAAAGAAATCTATACATTTAAGGCAATGAATATCAAAATACCACCAGAATTTTTCAGAGAGCCAGAACAAACAACTTTAAAATTTGTATGGAACCATAAAAGACCCTGAATAGCCAAAGCAATCTTGAAAAAGAAAAACAAAGTGGGAGGCATCACAATTTCGGTCTTCAAGCTGTATTATAAAGCTGTAGTGATCAAAACACTATGGTACTGGCACAAAAACAGGTACAGATATCAATGGAACAGAAAAGAAAACCCAGAAATGGACCCATGACTGTATGGTCAAGTCATGTTTGACAAAGCAGGAAAGAATATCCAGTTGACAAAAGACAGTCTCTTCAATAAATGGTGCTGGGAAAGCTGGACAATAACATGTAAAAGAATGACACTGGACCACTTTCTTACACTACACACATAAATTTGAAATGGATGAAAGACCTAAATGTGAGACAGAAAACCATCAAAATCCTAGAAGAGAACACAGGCAGTTGGAGAAACATCTTACCAGACATGTCATTGGAGGTAGGAAACAAAAGCAAAAGTCAACTATTGGGACTTCATCAAGGTAAAATGCTTCTGCACAAAGGAAACAATCAAAAACATTAAAAGAAATCTTAAATATATGGAGATGTAGCACTTAAGACAACAGCAGCATTAAAACAAGAAAGTGAAGAAATCCCTATGATGGTAACATTTCTACATTCCAATTCAAGTAAAAAAAAAAAAAAAAGAACTGACTCTCAACAGAGCTCTTTTTGTATTTTGTAAACCCCAGATTAACAATTAAAAACTGTGACATCTATTAAAAGTCACAATATAGACGTTAAAATAGAATACTGCAAATTTTTCATAAACCTCCAAGAAAGCAGCAAGCATTAAGTAGAAGAAAATCAACAGAAAATAAAATGTAAAATGGTAAACTCAAAGCCACACAATTATGTTAAAATAAATCATCTAAAGACACCAGTTAGGGTGCCTGGGTGGCTCAGTCTATTAAGCGTCCACCTCTTGATTTTGGCTCAAGTCATGATCTCACGGTCATGACAGTGAACCCAGGTTTGGGATCTGTGCTGAATATGGAGCCTAATTAAGATATTTGCGCTCTCTGGGGCGCCTGGGTGGCTCAGTCGGTTAAGCAGCCGACTTAGGCTCAGGTCATGATCTCGCGGTCCGCGAGTTTGAGCCCCGCGTCAGGCTCTGTGCTGACAGCTCAGTCTCTCTCTGTCTCTCTCTGTCTCAAAAATAAATAAATGTTAAAAAAAAAAAAAAGATATTTGCGCTCTCTCTCTCTCTCTCTCTCCCCCCTTCTTCTCCCTGTCTATCACACTCTCACTCTTGCTCAAAAATAAATATCAATTAAAAGACAGAATTTATCATAATGGGTTAAGTAACACATGATGTAACTATATGCAATCAACAAAAAACTTGTTACAACTATAATGATATAGGTAGGCTGAAACTAAAAGGATGGGGGAAAATCATTAGTAATACTATTTAAAAGGAGGCAAAAATGGCTATATAATGTAAGACAAAGTAAACTTTGGAGCAAAGAAAACTATCAAAGATAAAAGGCATATTTTTGTTTCTTCATTTACTATAAGTAACTTTAATGTTGGTACTGCACCTATCATTGACTTTATATTTTACTATTTTATTATTGAAGTACTTCTCCTGATTATTTATCAACCAGTAATTGCTAAGATCTTTAGACAATTAAGTTACTAAATGATTATCCCAAATTTATGTCTCCACATTCTACATAGAAGATTACAAAGGACTTCAATTAGCCTATCAAAGAGTAACCAAATGTTAAGATTAATTCCATTATCATAAAAATTATTAAAGCTATATATTAAAAAGAAAGAGAATAAGTAGTCAATAGAAAAAGTGAAAACCTTAAAAACATAGGTATTAACATGTAGGTAAAGGAAAAGTATGTCTTCCTTGGGTCATTGTGAAACTGGGAGAATGCGTTAAAATATTATTTGTTGGAACTTAGATCAGCCACAATTCTACATCTGGAATTTAACCATGATATGACCTAGGACACTACTCATAAACGTCAGTTTTATACATAAAACATATACTTGCCAATACATGCTCTCACATATTTAAGTACCCGAGGATACCTCATAGGTGAAGCGTAACCCCACGGTACATTTAGTTAATGTGGGAAAACAGCGTATTTGAAGCTTCGGTGCACAATATGTAATTTTAAAACGTTTGGTCAATAAAATGAATCTGAAGAATATTTATCGTTTCCAACAAGACTCATTAAGAAAATGATTTAATATGCAAAATAGAAAATCTTGGTCAAAGCTGTTGTTGTTTTTTTTTTGTTTTTTGTTTTTTGTTTTTTAAGAGAGGGAAAGAGCATGAGCTGGGGAAAGGGGTGAAAGGAAAGAGAGACAAAATCCTTAACAGGCTCCACGTTCACTGTGGAGCCTGACATGGGGCTTGATCTCACAAGCTGGGGATCATGATCTGAGCTAAAAATAAGTAAGATCCAGGAGCTCAACTGACTGAGCCACCCAGGCACCCCAAAGCTGGTCTGATCTTTTAATCCACATACCATGCTCCTGTCTTCAGATGGTATACTTTTGCATAAATAAACTACAGCGCAGAACTCATTAGTATTTCAATTAGGGAGACAAATTACTTTAAGTTATTCTTTGAGTAATATGAACAGATGGCATATGTGTTCAAGATCAAACTATGGTAAAAAAAGGATATCTAATTAGTCTCTTACTCAGTAAGACATATTCTTGTGGCAGGTAGCTAATGATTAAGATTAATGTAATGTTTACAACTATGCAAAAGCTTTCATATTATAAAATGAAGATGTTTAAAGTATATTTCACCAACTGTAAACCATACAACATGTTTATAGCTTTAGATCCAAATCTACTTCAATGCAGGGGGTTATGGAATTTCATGTTTTAGAGAAAAAAAATGGGATTAGGTGACAGACATGTGAAGAAGCAAATAAGGTACAGTTAGGTGGATATATAACCTGTTTGAATGACAGTAAGATTATGACCATGTCAGTGAAGGAAGACTGATGGAAAATGAGCGGGGAATAATTTGGGCCAGATCAACAAGGGTGTGGCCCGCCAAGATCAGGAACAAGGACTGAGAATACAGATAATCCGAACAATGAGGCTATTCATCTGTCAGAAACATGAAGAATGACAGAAGATCTCCAATTGCTTCAGATAGCATCTATTCAATTGGTTTTAACCCCAAGTGTTTTCAGAAGATCATACAAGTCAAAAAGAAAAACAACAAAAAACAAACCCAAACAAACAAACAAAAAGAAAATACGTGATTTGTTTTTGGCCCCAAATTCAAATTAAAAGAAACACTAGTAATTCTGAAATTTAGAAAGTGTGTCTGCGCTGAGAAGAGACTTTGAGAAGTTATGTGGTTTTATTTCATTTAAAAGAACACATGGGGCGCCTAGCTGGCTCAGTTGGTGCCACATGCAACTCTTGATCTTGGGGTCATGAGTTCAAGCCCCATGTTGGATGCAAAGATTACCTGAAGTCTTAAAAGAAAAAAAAAAAACACAAAAACGTACAATTCCACTTTTTCCTTCTAAGCATTACATATTGTTCTCATCACATTCCAGCATTAGATACATTTTTGCTTCATATTCCACTGAGTCAGTATACAGTATGGATTTTTTTTAGATTTCTAATCCACCAAACTTAAATATTTTTATAGTAAAATATAAAAGCTTGTTTACTTGACCACCTGATTACATAAAAAATGCTAAAACGGTTGTGATACTATTTATCAGTTGATTTAAACTTAAAATTCTTACTTTTTTCATGTTTGTCAAGCTCTATTTTTAAGTGAAGTAAATAACTTGAACATATTTGCAGATTTCAGACTTTAAGAAATTAAGTACTGAAAGTAAGCTGAAGTTTCACTGCTCTTTTAACTGTCCTCACTCTCCTTCCTCAACTCAATGCAGCTTCTTCTAATGCATCTTTTAAAGAAATTTAAAACTTTATGTGAATCCATGGACAATACTGCAGTATCTTATTTTTCATAGCCATAATTGTGTTCTATTCCATTTCTTTTTTTTTCTTTTAGTTGTTTTAATTTTTTAAAATTTTATTTAAATCCAAGTTAGTTAACATAACATTGTAATAATAATTTCAGGCATAGAACTTAGTGATTCATCACTTACATATAACACCCAGTACTCATCACTTACGTATAACACCCAGTACTCATACCAACAAACCCGTCCCTAATACCCATCACCCATTTAGCCTGTCACCCCCACCCAAGACCCCACCAGCAACCTTCAGTTTGTTCACTGTATGTACGACTCTCTTCTTCCTGCGTTCATTCTTCTAACTTGCTTTCACTTTTTCCCTCTCAGCATACAGACACCTATGACTGTCAAGACTGGGCTATATGGACAGATACAGACCGGGTTTATCCATTTTGACTTTGGGTAAGACACTGGGTTTTGTTCATGCATTTCTCCATAGTTGGCTATTTTGTTTGTTTCCAAATTTTGACTTTTACAAATGGAGACAAAAATGCTCCCACATGTTTAATTGTGAACAAGTGCACATTAACACTTTGTGCATAAATTGAACGGCTGTTGTATGGAATATATTCATGTTTATCATCAAAAAAATGTTGCCACAGTTTTTCTACTTTTTCCGAGAAATCTTATTTTTATGTCCATCAGAGGTAGGTTAGGACTTCTCTTTCTCACAACCTTCTTAAAAATTGGTAGCATTAGACTTTCTATTTTGTGAAAAAACTGAAGTATTGGAAATAGCTCCATGTTTGAGAATAAGTCAATGTTAATTATTTTGTTAATATATTGGTTTAGCATTCTGGGATACTTGTATTTTTAGATTACATGTATGAAATATGTAACTTATTCCTTTATTGATTCTATAGGATGAGGAATCACAACCCCAAGATCAGGAATCACACTCTTCTGACTAAGCCAGCCAGGAGCCCTGAGAAATGGCTTGTACAATCTTTCAATAGAAAAGGATGGTCTTTTGTACTTAGGATTTTCAGGTCAACATAAGCCTTCATGAAAATGATGAAATAAGGCATCTTTAATCAAGGCACCCTATTTATCAGAATTTCATATAGCTTTACTCACCAAGGTAGGTAGAAATCTTACCCATAGAAATGTAAGTTTTATCCTATTTTTAATGCATTTTTTTATCTTTTTAAAGTTTAGTTGAGAGAAAGAGCACAAGCAGGGGAGGGGCACAGATAGGGAGAGAGAGAATCCCAAGCAGGCTCTGCGCTGTCAGCACAGAGCCCTGTATGGGGCTCGGACTCAGGGACCGTGAAATCATGACCTGAGCTGAAACCAAGAGTTGGATGCCTGACAGGGCCACTCAGGCACCCCAAGTTTTGTCCACTTTAAAACAGAGATGATGAATATGTAATCTGAGTCTAAACGCTCAGGTATGACTGGTCATAGTGTCAACTTTCTAATTCATGCCTTACCTTTAGTCACTTCCTTTTTATTCCTCAAGAGAAGGATCCTACATTGTCCCTTATTCCATTGCCTTTCTACAGCTCTTCTCCAATCCTTCTATTTAAGGTAGAGCCCAGGGGGGTCTGGGTAACTCAGACTCTGCTCAAGTCATGATTTGGGGGCTCATGGTCTGAACCCATGTCAAGCTCGCTGTTGTCAGCGAGGAACCCCGTTTGGATCCTCTGTCTCCCTCTCTCTCTGCCCCTACCCCGTGCTTCTTTCTCTCTCTCTCAAAAATAAACTTTGGGGGGGGGGTAAGTAGAGCCCAAAGAAATAGAGGAGTCACACGAGGCCAAAAATGATTGAATAGTCTTGTTAGCCCTACTGTCAAAAGCTCCAGACTCAGAGTCCTTCCTCTGCCAGTGAACAGTTTTCCTGTTTTTGCACTGCAATGCCATTGACTATTCAAAGAGGTAACACGATTTCCATAGCAATTGCGGCCTCAAAAATACAAAAATGAGACTTTAGAGACTAAATATGAATTATAGTGGAATGGTTAAGACAGGTTTCAAATTGAACTCTTGTTGCTATCACAAGCTGCCACATCCACTCTGTGTACACATTTCTCAAGGTCCCTCCCACAAATAGAACAAGAGATATACCTTGATGGATAGAGATACAGGACAGAGCTATACCTCTCTGTATGTATGTCCAAGAAAAACTGCACTGAACGGATGATGTGAAACAGCCAAGACTTAATTCAAAACGATTCCACTGAAAAGAGATTGAATTCAACTCCAATGAAACAGAGGGTGGAGTGAGCTAGCAGAAAAAGTACTGGGAGGTAGACAAAGGCACATTGGCCAAGGTGATTAGACCACTGGTGTTTGCTAAGTGACACTAATTTACTAACTGAATCAAGTCTTCTACCTTCCCACACAGACTAGGAGACGGAGACACTCCATTTCTCCATGATTACGTTTCAAAGGGATGGCTCCCAGTCCTTGAGAAAGCTATTTCTGGGTTGTAAAACTGGCCAAAGTCTAGGAGATTTGTCTCTCAAAGAGGCAGAGGAAGAACGTACAATTCCAAGTTTTCTAACGTAAATGCTTTAAGAAAAGAGAAGTCAGCATCAAGAGTCAGGGAGCAGCGTGTCTAGAATTTACTCAGGCTGCAGGTACCCGAAAGCTATCCTGCTCAGTAGAAACTAGGCTGGTGTCCAAATGACAGGACACCAAGACTGGC
Source organism: Panthera uncia (assembly GCF_023721935.1). NCBI lineage: Eukaryota > Metazoa > Chordata > Mammalia > Carnivora > Felidae > Panthera > Panthera uncia. The sequence continues at coordinate 16,107,139 of NW_026057577.1, read as the reverse complement.
ATTTTGGGATATAAGTATTGGCTGAATGCGAAGACAACTCTGTTTGAAGTGTTGTAGAGCACCCATTCTCCAGCCCTGCACTCACAAGTGCTGGCAGACAGCACTATGTGAAATGGAAAGCATCAGTTTAAGGTTTTCCCTGGAATCACAATTTTTCTTTTGTTATCTCAGTATCTGGATTCATCAGATGATTGAGGGTACCTCAGGTCTAAACCCCAGAGGTAAAGATCAGACCTGGAAACAAGTTATTAAGTGTCAACAAGCTAACCACTTTGACAAAGTATCCTTTTTTTTTCTTTTAATGTTTGTTTGTTTTTTGTTTGTTTGAGAGACAGAGACAAAGCATGAGCGGGAAGGAGCAGACAGAGAGAGGGAGACACAGAATCCGAAGCAGGCTCCAGGCTCTGAGCTGTTAACACAGAGCCCAATACTGGGCTAAAACCTAAGTACCCTGAGATCATGACCTAAGCTGAAGTCTGACATTTAACCGACTACGCCGCCCAGGCACCACAACAAAGTATTCTACGTCCACATACAGGTGTCCACTCAATTTGCTTAAAGTTTGCTTTCACCTTGATCTTTGCAATTTATATTACTGGTGTTTCATTGCACTGACCTCATGGGTTACAAAAGCACTTGCTTAGCTAGTTTCTGGTAGTTTACTTATAGGACATATTTTAAGATAAGCTGTTTTTTATAGAAACATCATGGCATAAATAAAAAATATAGTAACTGGAAGTTAACATTTATCCTCATGTTGAGTATCAGTTTCACGGAACATTATAATAGATACTAGAAAGTATATCACGTGCATATACCGTACCCATTTAAAAATTACAAGTAAAGCTGTGTTCAGGGTGAGGGTGATTGTAAGATTTTGGAAAGAATTTTAGAGTATTATATTTAAGCCCCTTTTTAAAAATCATCACATATTAGTATCCTTGCGAACATTTCTGCATAAATTCCAAGTTTATTTCAACTCTCCATCTAAGAAGAAGTTTGAAACAGTCTCTTGGCATTTCCTGGCACAGGTGAGAGACATTGCTTTATCAGGATGAAAGCAATGAGTCAAGAAGCTCTTAAAGCGTTTTATTTTCGGGATGCCTGGGTGGCCCACTCGGTTAAGTGTCTTGATTTCGGCTCAGGGCATGATCTCTTTGTTTATGGGATTGAGCCTCCAGTGGAGCTCTGCCTTGATAGCACAGAGTCTGTTTAGGATTCCCTCTCTCTCCCTTCCCCCCACTCTCTCTCAAAACAATCAAACAAACATTAAAAGAGAAAAAAAAGGCTCATCATCAAAACTCAGGCAAATGTGATTTTTATATTCTTTTACTCTCAAGGTCATTTTCAATATAAAAGATTTGTAACTGAAAGAACAGACCCTGAGAGGCAACTCTAGACCATTTATAGAGGTTACAAAGAGATAATTTTAAGCTGTGTATCGCAAGTCACTCTCTAAACCTTATACCTGGTTCCAAGATGGCTCATTCTCAATGCCCTCCAACATGGTGGATCCAAAAAAAATTTCTCAAAAATTCAATGACGTCTTATGGCAAAAAATTGACTGAGACACTTGAAACACGATTACAACATCGTGTGTTTTCTGAGAGGCTTACTCAAAAATATATTATTTTACTGCAGAAATCAAATGGAGTAATATTCTATTTATCTTGAACATAAATAAAAATGTAAGACAAGCATAATGAATTCAGAAAGAGAAGACAGAATGAATTGAATTGCAAAGTAAAGGAAAATTGAACTCAGGATCAGAGAGAAATCAAGATTAACAAAGAAAAGTGTGTGGAATTCTCATTTCCCCCCTCCATTTCTAGGTTTTGAATCTTACTATTCACAGGGGCTCAAGTTTCTGGATCTAAGTTTATTTTACATCAGGTGCAAAAATTAAGACCTTCAGACTGGTCAGCTTGAGATGGAGCAGAGAAACTACGGTGTTCTGGTTTTTGTTTGCTTGTTTGTTTTGAAGGCCGGGGCGGCGGGTCTGCACCGGCACCTGGGGCTCTCCCCGCACCACTCATCATCCCCGCGGTCACTACTGTTCAGTGTTTGTCATCAATTTCTGGTCTTAACACAGAGTAGGGCAGAGGAAGGGACACCCCTTATTAATCTTACATTTGCCGAAGCCTCGCTGTGGGTGGGTAACACTTCTGCCTGTCTTGCTTTGGGGCTTTACATCAGACGATTTCCTTTGCCCTGTGGCGACGCGGAAAGAACGCAGGGTCAGTTCCAAACCAAGATCCTAAAAGACCCAGGAGACACTCTTCTATCTCTGTTCTGCCACGAGACCCGTGTGCTCCAAGCTAGCCCACTGGTTCCTTGAGCATGAGAAGCACCTGGAGCCAGCGAGCTGAATCATAGATTTGCAATGAGAAACAGGTGCTCGCCAGCTGCCGCCTCCGCTGGCAGAGTTGTCCAGCTGAGCAAAGCCTACATCGCGGGACTCTTGGGGGACCCATAGGGGAAGAGAATAAAATATTCAGATTTAAGCCACTAAAGTCTAGGTGGTTGGTTACGTCACATTTTTTATGAGATTAGCCAGCTGAAACAGAGAGTAAGCCAGAATATGGATCTTCTATCTTTGAGCCCAAAACTGCAAAGTGGAACAATAGATTTGCAGCTTATTGATGGCATTCATTCAGGCACATGCTCCCTCTAGTATCTAGGACTTTTTTTTTTTTTTTTTTAATCACAACCTGGGATTTAGGGATTGCTTAGTTATCTCCAAATTCCTGGGAGACCCAAGCTCGAGCTGATATCTGATGATAACTCTCCCATTGTTTACCTACGTAAGCAATGTATTTCCTGTTCCTGTAATCTCTTCCTGAAAGAGATTGACATCAATTGTTGACACAATGATTGTCAGTGATTGACATCACGCTTTTAAACCCTCTCAGCATCCAGCCTCATCTGTTTCATTGCTTTTACTTGTTGATGAGTCGTCTCCAAATTACAATTTTACTACGGCAGGTGTGACTAATTGGGAGTTCGACCTTCTCGTGAGGATGCCAAAGAACGTTTTTAGATAATTTTTATTTTTAAGAAAAGTATAACACTGTGTGCAGGGAAAAAAAAACATATAATGTTCTGTGAAGTACATTACTACTATAATGGAAAAGGAAAATAAATAAGTGAAATAAAGAAAGGAAAGACCATCAGATACAGATTGCAAGTCAAGCGGTTCAGTGTTTTCTAGAAACAGTTGCCTGCAGTGCATTTGGAGCTGGCCAGGTTCTAGCAGAAATACGGCATTTAATCCTAATTACCACAATTCCGATGGAACGTACAAAATGGAACTCATTCAGGGTACAATAATGACAGCAGTAAGGAAAGCCAAAACAGGCTCTATAATAAATTACTGGGGTGTAAGACATTCATTTTCAATATAAAAGATTTTTAAATGAAAGAATAGACCCGCAGAGGTAACTCCAGACCATTTATAGAGGTAATGAGGAGATAATTTTAGGCTGTGTATCAGCGAGTGACTCTCTAAACCTTCTAACTGGTTCAAAGATGGCTCATTCTGCCTTGTGGAGAAGACAGATCTTTACCAAAAAATTTAGGAGTGCCACAACAGATCTTTGCAGGGTGGAGGGGCTGTTTGCAGTATCTGAACAGTATTTTACAAGGCAATCTAAGTAGGCACTTGCATACTAAGAGCCAATATTAGTAGCTTAGAACTATTTTCTCCCATCCAGGCCAGGTAAAGCATTTATGTTAAATAAGTGGCTTTTACAGACATATTAGTTGGATGTGAACAAAGAGAGAAGAGTGTCCAAAAATATACAACATAATGCACAACTATTACAACATTGTAATCCTGACCTTTGTACACACACACACACACACACACACACACACACTTGCCATTTATTTTAAAAGTCTATCAGTCTTCTTACTTAGGTTGGTTTATTTCATCCTTGTTTGGGTAAGTTTTAATAAGATTTTAAGTTATAAATTCTACTTAAGGACTAATTTTCTTGTTACATACATACATCTCTATAATTTTCCTTCTCCACGCGGAAGTTGGAGTATGAGGAGACGCCACAGGAAACCTAAGCTGAGCATTTTCTTTGCTGTTCCTCTGATCTCTCACTGACCTTCATGGACATGAAATGTTGTCACAGAGACTGGATGTGCTCCTGCATTTCACTCCTCAAGTCCAAAGCTAACAGAACCCATGGTGTAATCCCTCTGCACACTAGGAGTCAAATATACTGCTTTCTGTCCCTGACTTACCTCCACCGTGGCTCACCCTGCAGAGCCTCGAAGTCTCATTCACCTTCTCCATCTGGCCTGTGGAGTAGCTATCAATTCCAGACCTGTGTCACAACACTGCCTCATCACTTCCCCCTTGCTACTACTGCCCCATTCCAAGCTCACTGTCTATTAACTTTCATTTAGCCTCCCAAAGGGGAGGAAAAGAAATTTGTGAACTTTTACTAAAGCACAATAGAGCCACTTCTAGTTCTGTGTGTATCAACTTTGCAGTTGATCCTGCGGTTGGTGTCAAACTTTCTATCAGGTGGTCTATCAAGTAGCCAGAGGAAGCAGCATTTTACCCACAGGGAAAAACAAATAGAATGAAACCCGTTTTCTCGTAAGGAACGAAGGACCCCAAAAAGAAGGAGCATAATATTTTTGAGGTGCTAAAAGAATACAGTCATTAATCTGAAATACTTTATGCAAAGAAAATATTTTGAGGGTATGAAGAATCAGGACATCCTAAGATGAAGGAAAATTGAGACTTTATTACCAACAGATCTACCCTAAAGGAGTAATTAAAACAAGTTTTGTAAATAGAAAGAGAATAACAAAAGAAAGAAACTTAGAACATCAGGAAGGAAGAGAGAACATGGTCAGCAAAAAATGTGTATATATAACAGGCTTTCCTTCTTTCTCATCTTGAGGTTTCCAAATTATGCTTAATCAGACAAAAATTATAATACTATTTAATGTGGTTATATTCAAAATAATACATTATATTATATATAATATATATTATATGTATAATATATATCTTATAATTAATTATATTGAATTGGATATATCTTGAATATATTATTCAAGTGAATATTAAATATGAATAGATTATAAATGGCGGATGGCCAATGTACATAAAGGGAAGCAAGACTCTCCTATTTCATCTGAACTGATAAAATTATACTACCAATAGACAGTGACAAGTTTTGTATGTATAATACCTACAACAACCATTAATGAACTTACACAATGAAATCACTTCAAAAATCCTATAGATAAATCTAACTGGAATTCTAAAAAAAATGTTCGCGTAACCTCAAGGAAGGCAGGAAAAAGAAAACAAAGCCATGAAAAACGGAGAGAATAGAAACCAAAAAAAAAATGCCAGATTTAATCCTTAACATTTCAATAATTAAATCATATGTAAATCATATGAAAACGCTAATTAAAGATAGGGGATGGCAGGATGGGACTACAAGACATAACCCAAATATGTGCTGTCTACACAAGAGCAATATGAGGGATTATTATGGTAATGAAAATGTCCCTTCTCTTCACTGTATCAATGTCAATATCCTGGCCGTGATAGTGTATTACAGTTTTGCAAGATATTACCATTGGTGGAAACTAGGTAAAGGATAATGTGGTATCTCTATATTATTTTCTACAACTGCAGGTAAATCTGTAATTATCTCAGAATAAAAATTTTAATTAAAAAACAAATAAACATTAAAATAAAAAATACATTATTCACGTTACACTCAATAAGCTGAGGGTGATATTTTAGAGGCAATACTATCAGATATATTACTATATGGGGTAAATCACCAAGTCATATGTGAAACAGTATTTTATTTGAGTGTAGCATTGAAGACTTAATCATTCAAGGTACTCACTTTGGGTCAGGATTGACATTAGAATTCTGTGTGCAATTTGGGATTAGAAACTTCTCATGTAAATTGCTGGACAGTGACAGGGCAGATGTATTGAGCTCCTACTTTACTAGATATAAATACAGTTAATATAATTTAACAATTTATTGGAGAACTACTTTGAGTATACGTTATGTTAAATGATAAAGAAAACAGAGGTGCCTGGGTGGCTCAGTCGGTTGAACAGCTGACTTCAGCTCAGGTCATGATCTCATGGTTCGCAGGTTTGAGCCCTGTGTTGGGCTTTGCGCTGAAAGCTCAGAGCCTCGAGCCTTGAGTCTACTTAGGATTCTGTGTCTCCCTCTCTCTCGGACCCTCTCCTGCAGGCACTCTGTCTCATTCTCAAAAATAAATAACTGTTAAAAAATTTAAATGATAAAAAACATTAACAACACACGAGTTGCTCACACTTATTTGACCATGAAATGTTTCTTTTCTTTTTTTTTTTTTTGCTAACTTCTAACTTTATTCTCTCTCTCTAAAAAAAAAAAGAATCCCAAGAGATAATCTGTGAGAACAATGCAACTATAGATAAGGTACTTGAATACGATCTTGTTAAATCTAATAATTATTAAACCAAATTTTCCTACTAAAACAATAGTTGAGAATGTAAGAGATTTGTAAGGCTTTAAACTCTCACAGTTCATTAATAATTTATCTAGAAGTAATGTAAGCTACTATAAATTTATAAATAATCTGCTACACAGAGGAATTAATAAAAAGCTCAGAAATCACTGTTTATTAATTTTACATTTGCTAAAAGCAATTTATCAGAAGACAAGATAAAAAGGCAAATTAAAACTTAAGTCCCATTATACCTGTGGAATACAGTTCATCTTGTCATAAAGCATGTCTAAGAACCTCAGAAGTATCCAAACATTTCAAAAGGCTGACACTGTGTGCCTTTGGAAATATTAAAATGTATTAGAATACTCTTAATACATCACTTTTTATGTACCAAAAATCAAGTTGTCTAAATTAAAAGTACTCTGGTTTGAGAAAAATTTAGCTATTCGTTCGTTCCTCTGGGATACTCTTTTCAGAAATCCAATTTGTGTGAATGTTTCAGATAATTAATTTCTTAAGCTCAACCTACAATTTTTGAACTAACTGGCAATTATTAACCATGTAACAAATACCAGTTTCCCACCTAACATTATTCACAAAATACTATTAAAATAAGCCGTCTCCCTTACTGGGGAAGGGAGGAGTTGATTTCATACCAGAATTTCTGAGACCTGAAATTAAAACTTATCTCTTCTCATGATTTTCCTTTCTGAGATATGACATGACCTTTCTGACCCAACCAAATATGTTTACTAGAAGAGAAAAATAAAGTTGAAAAGTGAGAAGTGCACTGTTGGTGGGCTGTCTTAAATTTCTTAATGGAAATCGACATTGTAATTGAAATACCATATTAAAAGTATACACATAGAAGGTAAGTTGAATTTCTTAAGCCTCCATTTTCTTATATCATTAAGTTGGTATTTAAGATGTGACATTTCTGCAATGGATATTTCAATTAAAATGTGTACATATTATTTATTTTGTTAAGAAACACATATTGGGCACCTACTATGTTCCAGAATACCTGAGTGAAAAGCATCATTCAACCAAAGGAACAGTTCTATTCTTCACATAAGTTACACTCCAGTAGCAAAAGAAAAAATGTGAATACCATTTAAAAAGGCCTAGAAAGGGGACTTAATTTATTGATAGAAATGCTGACAGTGGCTCTTAGTATATTAGACTTTATACAAGGTTAAGACATACCAATAGTAATAAAAATACCACATTAAGGAATATTTTTTAATTACCAAAAAAGAATCCAATTAATGCTTAGCTTTCTACTTTTTAGTTTACAGGCTGTATCTAATTAGTTTTTTGAAAAAGAAAAAATCCTAGGGAGATACACGGAATCTTGATTGCGAGCAACTTGTTCTGCGAATGTTCCCCAAGATCAGCAAACATTGCTAATAAATTTTAAATTGATAAGTGAGCAATATCTTGCAATGCGAGTACTACCTGATGCCAAAGGTCACATGATCACAACTGAGCCACTGTTTCTTCTCTCTCTCTCTCTGTGGGATTGTGAGTGACTGTCTCCCATGCTCATATGCTTGGTCTCAGGCCACAGTGTTTGGCAGAAATCAGTGATTTTTCAGAACGTTGGAAAGTACCCACGACTGGCACGAAAGTATTTTTTTTGTCACCTCAAAGCAGTATGGACAGTCTTTTGCTTTTCCATGGTAGGTAAGCTTAGAAATGCTTTGTTTCATTCCAGGTCAGGCCACCTGCAGATAGAGACCCTTTCCTCTGCTGCCTTATTGCCAGTTACATTCAATGCACGAGATGATCAGAGTTCATCAAAACTGTACTATAGTCAACATCGGTTAGCGACAGCGAAAGTTGTCCTCCACAATAACTTTCTACTTTCTTGTCTCCCTCACACCAGCCTCTAAGGTTTTCAAAGGTAAGTGCAGGTTAATATGATTATTTTTCTTTATATTTTGTATTGTCTATATTGTTTTATATTATATTACAGTATTGTAATAATTTTAATGTGAATATTTTTGGGTTGTGGAACGTATCTTCTGAGTTTCCATTACTTCTTATGGGGAAATTCGCTTTGATATATAAGTGCTTTAGATGACAAGCATGTTTTCAGAACAAGTATGCTCACAAACCAAGGCTTCACTGTACTTGCTAACTTGTTAAATCTACCAATTACAATATATATATTTGAGTTTGCTTATTTATTCCAAAGGTGACTTATTTATTTTGAGACAGACAGAAACAGTGCAAGTGGAGGATGGAGGCAGAGAAAGAGGGAGAGAGAGAGAATTCCGAGCAGACTCCACATTGCCAGTAGAGAGCCCGATGAGGGGCTTGAACTCACAAAACCGTGAGATCATGACCAGAGCTGAAACCAAGAGTTGGGTGCCTAAGCAAGTGAGCCACCCACGCACCACTATATTTGAGTTTAGCACAAATTATTTAAATTCAAAAAAAGTAAAGGTAATTTTATTAACAGCTAATGTACTCATTAATTTCATTATATAAAAACAACTGAATTTCAGACTATTCAGTTTCATGTTCAAAATCAGATTATATCTCATTAAAAATGAAAAAAATACGAATAGGTGTGCATAACTACATAAAGGTTTTTATATATTGGGCCAAAATATAGCTGACACTTGAGGACACATTTCACAGAAAAGTGATTTTTAAGGTGCAGATGTCTGTGTAAATAATGAAAAACTGTATTTTTCTCTCTCATACATTATGTTTCATCTTATTGAGTAAAGTACAGGAAAAACTTTTTAGATATTCTCATTTTCAAAAGATTTTGTTTTATTCCCTATTTTTGGTAAGCTTTCCAAGTTTCAGGGTTTTTACTTTCAGTCAAAACTAACCTCATGCCAAATATATCAAAATTCTAAACAGTGTACACCATTTTGTCTAGCAAATCTCTTCTATGAATTATTTAATACAATGTATACAAAAGAGCATAAGAATTCTAACTCTAAATAACTGGGGTTTTGCTAAAAGTTAGGTACATACATACAATAGAGCATATGCAGTCATTAAAACTTTTATAGATAAATTTTTTAAATCATGAAAAATTGTCTTTAGTATATGAAAAAGCCATTCATGGTAAGTATTCACAGTAAAGCAGGAATAGAAGGAAATCACCTGAGTCTTACAATAAAATCTACAAAATAACATAATATACATAATATGGAAAGGTTAAGTATTTTTCTCATAAATTCAAGAGGGCAAGTACAATTGTTCTCATAATTTTTATCTAGCATTTCAATGGAAACTTTCGCTAGTATAAATAGGAAAAAGAAATGGATAAAAAGTAGAAGGAAGAAAATATTTTTTTTTCTCAGATGACATGATTTATATAGAAAATTCTTGACTCTATAAAAATCTCCTGGGTTTAAAAGGGAAACAATCTACTAGGACTAAAAAGTGAATTTACCTGGGTTGGAAGTTTAAGAACATCAGTTTTTTAAAAAATTAATCTTATTTCTGTATACAAATCATAAGCAATTAGAAAATCAAACTTTTTCAAAAAGCGTAATTTACAACAGCATCATACATACAACACGCTTCAGAATAAATTGAGCAAAACCCATGCAAGAGCTCTTACCACTGAAATTCTAAAACATTTCTGAGATAAATGAAGTAAGACCTAAATGAAATCAGAGATGCATTGTTCATGGGTAGAAACACTCACAACTATTACATCCAACCTTTGGCTTCAACGGAATTCATGTATGTTGAATACAGGAGAAATACAGGAGAAATACAGGAGGCATTTTGAAGTAACTAACACGTTGCTTCTAACATACATATGGAATTTAAAATGATCCATAATGCCCACTATAATGGTTTTTTAAGGTGGTCTTTAGTTATTTCTACCTAATAACCCATGCCAAAATTATGTGCCTTAAATAATAATTTGTTATCTTTCAAGCTCTATGGATTGACTGACAGTCATACTTATGAATTTATGCAGACAGTTCATACTTGGGTATGTCTCATAAAGTTGGAGTAAGTAGTGGACTGGAATCATGGTACCTTATGACTCAGTCTAAGACGGCTTATTTACTTCTACATCTGTTATTTCAGCAGGGATGCCTACAAATCTGGAACAGGTTGACCATCTCAGGAGAGGTTTCTACACGTGACCTCTCTATGTGGCTAGTTTGATGTTTCTCATGCCCCGGCAGTAGTCTCTGAGTAAACATCCATGCAAGCTCACTCTATCCAAAACAAGTGACCAAGGTGGAAACTAAGTTTTCTTATGACCTGAGGAAGTTTCACTTTTTCACTTTGGCCACACTCTATCAGTTATGCAAAGGTAGCCCAGAGTCAACGTGGAAAGGGTTATATGTAATCGGGTTTTAAGGCCAAGAAGTAAGATTCTCTTGGTAGCAGCCTTGAAGACCAGCTGTGACAATTTTCCCCCTGACCTGAATGAGGCATATTCCTTCACATTCAAAACATACACATCTTCAAAAACTTCCTACATCTATGACAATACTTGTTTCAGGCTTGAAGTCCATGATATTATCAAATAAAACAGGTTTGAGGTGGATGAGTTTTTTTGGGTGTAGTTACATGGGTGCATTCAAGACCAATGTCAAAAAGCTGTTTCCTTATATTTTCTTCTAGATATTTTATGATTTCAGCTCTTACACTTAATTAAGTCTTTAATCCATTTTGAGTTAATTTTCATGAATGCTGTAAGATAAGGATCCAGTTTCATGATTTTGCATGTGCAAATCCAGTTTTTCCAGCACCATTTATTGAAGAGATTCTCTTTCTTTCCTGTGTGTCTTCGGCACCCTTGTTAAAGATGAGTGACCCTATACGCGTGGGTTTATTTCTGGGCTCTGTATTCTGCTGCAGTGATCCATGTGTTTGTTTTTATGCCAACACCACAGTGTCACCACTACCACAGCTACACAATGTAGCCTGACATCGAGAACTGTGATGTCTCCAGGTTCATTCTTACTTCTCAAGATTGCTTTGGATATTCAGGGTTTTTTGTCATTCCATACAATTTTAGGATTGCTTGTTCTCTTTCTTTAGAAAATGCCAAACAAGTTTTGATAGGAGTCCTTTTAAAGTTGCAGATAGCTTTGGGTGTTGTGAACTTATTAACAATATTCGTTCTTTCAATCCATGAGCACAAGATACCCTTCCATTTTTCATATTTTCCTCAATTTCTTTCATCGGTGTCTTCTAGGTTTCAGGGTACCAATCTCTCACTTCTTTGCTTAGATCAATGAAATAGCTGTCAGTGTTTGTTTAATACATTTAGGTGCTCTGATACTGGGTGCATAGCTTGTTATGTCCTTTTGATTAACTGACCCTTTTATTATTATATAATGATTTTTTTAACCTCTTGTTACAATTATTTTTACTTAGTCTGTTTTGTCTATTATAAGGATAAATATCATTATTTATTTTAGCTTTCATTTGCATGGAAATTTTTTTCCCTGTACCCCTACTTCAATCCGATGTACATCCTTAAGCTAAAGTACGTCTCTTATAGGCATTATACAGTTTGGTCTTTTTGTTTTGTTTTCTTTTTTTAAAAAATCCATTCAATCATTCATTCTATGTGTTTTGATTAGAAAATTTAATCTATTTAGAGTAATTATTGATCTGTAAGGACTTACCAATACCATCTTGCTGTTTCTTTGCTGGTTTATAGTTCTGTTCTTTCCTACTCTCTTACTGTTTTCCCTTGAGAATTTATAATTTTCCGTAGAGCCACTCTTTGATTCCCTCTCTTCATCTTTTGCATATTTAGTGTAGTTTTTTAAGCTTTATGGTTATCATGAAGCATACATAAAATATCATATAGTTGTAACAGTCTAGAGTTATAAATTCTTTAACATGATAAAGTTATATAAAAAACTGCTACTCTTGAGGTGCCTGGGTGGCTCAGTCAGTTAAGGGTCTGACATTGGCTCAGGTCATGATCTCATGGTTCATTAGATCGAGCCCTGCAGAGGGCTCTCTGCTGTCAGCACAGAGCCCGCTTTGGATCCTCTGTCCCCTTTGCTCTCTGCCTCTCCCCTACTCATACTCTGTCTCAAAAATAAACATTAACACACACACACACACACACACACACACACACACACACACCCCTCTTTCACCTCCCTCTTTACATTTTATGTTTTCACGTTATAATTTACCTCTTTTTGTCTGTGCATGTATTAATAAATTATTGTAGCTATAGTCATTTGTAATGCTTTTGTCTTTTAACCTTTCTACTAGACTTAAGTAATAGCACACTGCCACATTCCAGTGTTGGGGCATTCTGAATTTGACTGCATACTTACCACTTAATTTTACCAGTGAGTTATATACTTTCATGGAATTTCATATTATTAGTTACAGTCCTTAAAACTCCCTTTAGCATTTCTTTCCTATAAGACAGGTCTAATGGTGATGTGATGAACTCCTTCAGCTTTTTTTTTTTTTTTTTTTTTGTCTGAGAATATCTTTATTTCTCCTTCAATCTGAAAGACAGCTTTTCCAGGTAAAGTGTCCTTGATTCGCTTTTTTTTTTCCTTTTGGCACTTTAAATATATCCCCCCACTCTTTGCTGGCCTGCAAGATTTCTCCTGAGAAATCTCCCATCCAAGTTCTTACCAGGCCAGACACTGTTTAGCTTCCAAGATTGGGTACATTCAGGGTGGTATGACATTTGTGGCTCTCCTGAGAAATCTGATAGCCTAAACGGGATTTCCTTGGATGTGAAGACTTATTTCCTCTTGCTGCTTTTAAAATTCTGTCTTTGGTTTTAGCAAGAGATGTGTAGTCAAATAAATTTTAAACCAATTTGGCCCCATTAATGATTACTTTATTAAGCTTTGCCATGGTGAACCCCAAGCAGCCTTTTTGTTGGAACTAATTTATCACCACTACAAAGGTTACACCTTTCTGGGATATCCATTCAATGCTGCAAGTAATGTGACATCTCTTATCTATGGCTGATGGGAATTAACTACTCCTAGGCTTGTATGAGCCTTGGGAATTTTTCAGCCTACTGATTTCTCATGGTGCTCCCTAACAGCCTCAGGGAGTTTTTCTCTCACTGATGCATAGATTGGTGTTCAGCCACAGGCTATGCCCATCACCAAAGCTTGTTCTCTTTGTAGCTCTCTGATAATCTTCTTCACAAATTTTTGGTTTCTTGACCTCCCTGCCCTTCAAATACACCAACTTAACTCACTGAGAACATTCACTCTCATCTTCCTTGGATATGGCCTGGAAACTCTCCAGGTAGCAAGCTGGTGAAATTCTTTTCTCAGGGATCTGACTTATGGGGCCTGTTATCCAATGTGTAAAAACCTGTTTTATGTCTTCTTTCAGTTTTCTAGTTGTTTACCGAGAGAGGACTGGTTTTTTTGGCAGTCAATCCTTCATGAGTAGAACTGTGTTGTGTATTTTAAACTAAAATTTCTGGCTATGAACTATGAGGCCTTGCAGAAAGGGACATTAAGCTCTTCGGAAAACTGGTATTGTAATTGCTTCGAAATGGATTATAATTAGGATATTAAAGAAGGTACTTCACTATGTTTCAGACATGTGCATACATAAGATTACCACCCCACGTGCACTGTTAAAAAGGACAAGGATTATTAATAAATCTAGAAAAGGGGAATTGGTTTTGACTCTGTTTCATTTTTCCCACACTAGTTAAGTATTTGTAGGCCATCAGAATCTCAATGTGATTATATTTTGCTCCAGAAGTGAACATTTAAGCTTGGTGTGCTTCTTTTAATGCTGGCATGTCAACATTCAATTACTTTTTAAATGTGCATTTATTATCCACCTGCTATTTGGAAGGTACATTGGTAGGAATAACTGAAGTTTCAACCCATGTGGACACAAAACTATGCTCATAACACATATTCCTAGTTTGCATCCAATAAAATACTCATCCCTTATGATATTGATAGGCGTGTTATAACATAAAGTGTATGGAGTACAGAGTAAGCAACTGTGTGAAACAACAAAATGTCAAAACATGGTCTTATAAGCAGATATCTTTGTTACTTATCAAACTATGGGAATACATGAGAGAAGGGAGAGCAGGTCTAAAATGTCCTGTGTAAATAAATGAAATGAAATGAAATGAAATGAAATGAAATGAAATAAAATAAAATAAAATAAAATAAAATAAAATAAATAAAATAAATCTCTATATTAAGGAAGTAAACTCACCACTGGGAGATCTAAATATGGAAGAAGAGAAGAAAATCAAAACAGGCATGGAAATAGGACTTTTCAAGGAACTTTTTAGAGGGAAAGGTGAAAGAGGTGTTGACTACAGTTGGTGTGGAATTTTGAGTGCTACATTGCTAACCAGAATTTTAGTCAGTGTTACTGTATAATGACTTCTGTGACTCCTCTCTTCCATGTCTTCAATAAATTTTCAGTGAAAGAACATACTGCTTTTCAATGTTTTGAATGGGTTTTATTTACTTATTTTTTATGCTGAGATGAAATTTGAATTAAAAATTTTATCTTAAGAAATGTTAGCTTTATCTGGGCTACACAGCAGTAAACAGTGGGATGACAGCAGCCCACGTATGATACATGAATGCATACTGTGAATTTCCAAGAGGGGACTACATTATGCAGCCTGGCCCAATTTATTTAATCGCAGAAGCTTTCCTCCAGGAAAATTTTGTGAAATAATTCCTCAAAGAACCAGATTGGGGAATAAGGCTTCGCAATTTTAAGCCATTTAATTAAAATCTACACAGAACTAAACTTTAAAGCACTATATTTGTTGCCATAACAAAATACCATAGACCAGGTGGCTTCAACAATAGAAACTTAATTTCTTAAGAGTTTTGGAGCCTTAATGTCTGAGATCACAGTGCTAATATGGTCACGTTCTGATGAGATCTCTTTTCCTGGCTTGCAGATGGCAGTCTTCTCACTGTGTGCTCACATAGCCTTTCCTTGGTGCATGAGAGTAGAGAGTCATCACTCTCTCTTCCTCTTTTTCAATTTTTAAAATTTTCTTTATTTTTTATTTTTTCAGAGAAAGAGCCCATGCTGGTGCACAAGGGCAGGGGAGGGGCAGAGGAAAAGAGAGAAAATCTTAAGCAGGCTCCACACCAGCGCAGACCCTGACTCAAAGCTTGATCTCATGACCTTGAGATAGTGACCTGAGCTGAAATCAAGAATCAGACACTTAACTGACTCAGACACCCAGGAGCCTCTCTCTTCCTCATGTAATAAGGCCACAAATCCTATAGGATTAAGATACTACAGGTATGACCTTGGCTTACCTAAATTACTTCCTAAACACCATATCTCAAATACAGTCATTTTGGGGATTGGGTTCAGCATATGAATTTGGGAGGAACACAATTCATTCTATACCAAAAAACATGAGAATTACTATCTCTAAACACATAAACATTACTTGTGATTGCAACTGTTTTATTTTTACACAAAAGTTACTGAAGATATATGCCAGAAAAACTAGATTTTAGTTACTAGCTTAATTTTTCAATGTTAGTTTAGCAATTTTTAGAGAAATTTGAAATTTATATTCTTGATATTTTTAGCAGAGACAGTAAGTCATAAGCCAAAACAAAGAGAGAAAACAAAGAAGGCAAACTAGAACAGTCAGAGTTAGTCTGATATTTTATAACTTATCAGAGTATAGGTAATAACACTTCAATAAAAAAAGAATAGAAAGATTAAAATACTTTTTCTAGACCACTTTCTTATAAACGTTAATATAAAGTTAAAGGAAACCCATTAGAGCATCATTTCATGAGCTGCAAATGACTTTAAGATTGTTCTTCTCTATAAATATTCATAAACACAATGATCTGCTCTATATTTGGACCAGGTAAAATGTATGGCAGATACTTGGGATAATAATGATTATAATTTCTAGGGGAACTCTGCAATCAAAACAAGGGTTTTCAACACAATTTTGAATGGCACAGAGAATGTCTCAAAAGTCAGTTGAGACTTTTACACAGTAAACATGAGTCAGTTTCATGGCATTAATTTGTTAAAGTTACTATGAGCTTACAAACTACCTCTCAAAATACTCAGGATGTAAACTATAACTATTAACAATCTGCTAAGATTTTTAGCAAACTATTAAAACATTTTAATGGACTTAAATATATTAGGAAAAATTATGTTCTGAGATTATTTCAATTAGCTAGGTAAAGAATGCTTTAACCATTAGAGAATAACATCTCTTTAATTGCAGTTTAAAGTTAGCAAATGTAACTAAAAAGCTCAAATAAAATAGGATACGTGAAAATGTCAAAGTACAATAATGTTAAACAGGGTAACTATGACAAAGAGTAGACAATTTGGGAAAATAAGAAAAAAAATACAACACTGAGGAAAAAAATTATTCATAATAAACACAAACAAAAATAAATATAAGTCAAATTATCTCTTGGGAGTTTAATTTACTTGCCCACTGGTAAGTTATTATTATTCCTTAATAATTTGGCAATGGGACATGAAACTATCTCTGATATGAGAATTTGGTCCAGAGAATTATATTTGATGAGTTGCTTGAAATCTCTGTCAATGTTAAGTTCTAGCACTATAAAGCAACCATTTTTTGTTATTAGGAATCGTAGGATAAAAAACATCATGCAGGCTAATCCACCAATTAAATTCTTCAACGGTGGTAGATTATTTGCAAATATGGCCACAACAATCCCTCTCATTCCTGTATCATAATCCTTTTCATCTCCCCCTATGAAGTACAGAGTCTGTTTTTACATCCTTAAATCTGGGTTGGCTTTGTGACATACTATGACCTATAGTACTCAACAAAAATGAAGTTTTGTGACTTTCCAGCCTAGCTTTTAATAGGCCTTGCACCTTCCACCCTCTCAGGAGGTGAGAAAGCCTACCCTTTTGCTTCTATATAAGAAAGCCCGTATGTTAAAGGACCACATGGAAAGAAAAGCCAGGCTGACAAACAGAGCAGGCACTGGGGCCACTTTGCAAAATACAGACACATCTGAGAGGCCAGATGACTGCATCTTCATGAGTAAATATGGGCCAAACTGCTGATCCATTCAATCGAGAACAAACAAATGATTATTATCTGAAGATACTACTCTACTCAGGGATGGTCTATTATGTAGAAATGGATAAATAACACAGGAATTGGTAGTCAGCATTGTAACAAAACCCTAAAGTATGTGGCACTGAATTTGGAATCAGACAGCAGGAAAAGGCTAGAACACTGATAAGGGGGCTGAGAAGGATGAATAAATGGCAAACTCTTGTGGAGCATGAAGAGACAGAAAGGAAGATGTCATTGGAGTCTCAAAAAAGGTGAATCAAGCCCAGTGTTGGTAGGAAAAAAAAAAAAAGTGGCAGAAAGTATGAGCCGAGGGAAGCTGGAAGTTAGTAAATCTCTTTAAGAGACTTGTTGATCTGGACAAGGAGGTATCCAGTTAAAATGTTGAAAGTGCCAAATGAGTTTTCCCACTGAGTGCTAGAAGATACTGCAAAAAAGAAATAAGCAAAGCAGATACTAATTTCTATGAAATACAGAGGACTTAAATGAATCTTAAGAGCGTTATCCCATAGCAGCCTACCTCACTGCAAATAGAGAGAGATGAATCTCAGAAATAATTCTGGATATCACTTTTGGGACAGAGAGATTCACAGAACTATAACAATGTTTTTAAGAGAGGTGTCCTGGCCTAAGCACCACCAGCACAGACGATAAAGGCATGAGAGAATAAAAATGAAAAGTATGGAACGCCTGGGTGGCTCAGTCAGTTGAGCATCTGACTCTTGATTTTGGCTCAGGTCATGATTTCATGTTTCTTGGTATCAAACCCCATGTAGCACAGAGAGCAGATAGCACAGAGCAGATAGCACAGAGCCTGCTTGGGATTCTCTGTCTCCCTCTTTCTCTGCCCCTCCCCTGCTTGCACACATGCTCTTTCTCTCTCTCTCAAAATAAATAAGTAAACTTAAAAAAAAAAAGAAGAAGAAGAAAGAAAGAAACAAAGAAAGAAAGAAAAGTAGGTTCTGGCTGACAACGTTGTACAAGCAGGAAACAGATTAAGAAAGCTGTGCATTCCAAACATTGGACACTTCTTATGGAAAAGAAGGAAACACTCTGAGGGTTTAGCAAAGAGATGTGGCGAATAGCTGATTAAAGGGAACAACTCAGGACGCCTGGGTGGCTCAGTCGGTTAAGCGGCCGACTTCAGCTCAGGTCATGATCTCGCAGTCCGTGAGTTCTAGCCCCGCGTCAAGCTCTGGGCTGACAGCTCAGAGCCTGGAGCCTGCTTCAGATTCTGTGTCTCCCTCTCTCTGACCCTCCCCTGTTCATGTTCTGTCTCACCCTGTCTCAAAAATAAATAAACGTTAAAAAAAATTAAAAAAAAAAAAAGGGGAACAACTCCCAGGTAGTGGAACTGTTCAAGAGTCAAAGAACATTCCATTTTGAAACAAAAGGACCTAGACAGATGTGCTCAGATGCCTTTCCGTAATGCTATGTGCCAGTGACTCGTACAGTATTTTCCATTTCCATTCTCTTTGAATGCGGCTATCCTGCCAACGTCTGACCACTGTACGTGTGTTGAGGGCAGAGGGACTGGTGGTGGATAGTATATCTTTTTAGTTTTAGGTGCGGAGAATAAAGAGGAAGCACCTAGGACAAGGGGCAGCCTAGAAGCTTCTTTCACATATGGATCATATATAGATCATGAAATCGTGGATTGTGATACAGATGCACATGACTTACACAGTACTCTTTAGAAATAAACCTAGAGGCATCTGGGTGGCTCAGTCGGTTAAGCCTCTGACTTCGGCTCAGGTCATGATCTCACTGTTTCTGAGTTCGAACTCCGAGTCAGGCTCTGTGCTGACAGCTTGGAGCCTGGACCCTGCTTCGGATTCTGTGTCTCCCTCTCTCCCTCTCTGCCCCTCCCTTGCTTACATTCTGTCTGTCTCTCTCTCTCTCTCCCTAAAAAAAATAAACAAACATTACAAACAATTTTTTTTAGAAATAAACCTAGAAGACAGAAAGGAAAACAAGACAGGGTAAACCAAAGAAGTAATCTTCAGTGAACTTCTCCATTACCAGTCAATGGAGTGTCAATCACAACAAAGAACTGTCACATCTTTGAGGCATTCCCTGGAGACAGATTCAGCAAATCAGCAACCAACAGGCACAGTAAGTGGGAGATGGGTGTAACTGCCAGGAAACGGGAATATGAGCAAGGAACAGATCTACACCACGTTTGTAATTTATATTGGAAGCTTCCCATTTGGACAGCTACACATTATACATTAGAGCTGTCACATACCAGTGACGCTTGCTTTATAACTTATAATTACCCTGTATGAATAAAATTGTTCAAAATCTATCATCTGATGTATTTTTAGAAAATACAATGCTCTACTACTACGTACTGTGCGCACCGATTTTTAAGAAACTTTGAGTGTGGCCCTAATATGCGTCAGAAACGGCGAGGTGGTGAACACGCAACGCTTAATTACATACATTTCCTGCCAAACCAAAGCTCACAGTTGAATACCAGACTCTACCTTGGAAGCACATCACTGCAAAACTCTTTTAAATAATCAGCAAACAACTGTTCAGACTGACAGGAAATTAAGCGAGCAAAAGTGCTTATTGATCACTCTATCAATGTACAGAATCAAAAAACATTAGACTTTCAAAACCATCTCGCTAAATGCACATCAATCTAGAAGTCAGAAAAGCTTTATGTGTAAGATTGTGTTCACGTGATATACACCAGAAACATCCCACTGCTTGTTATCATTCATGATCGAAGTTAAATTATGCCTGCTGGCTAACGGTGGATCGACAATCAAGGCAAAGGCCAGTGTCCAGGGTTCAGTTAACATTTTGAAATAAAATGTTTAACAAATATTTGTTGAGCATTTACTGTACTACTATTGGATTGCTGTGTCACCAAATATCACAAACTTGGTGACTTAAAACAATCCATATTTATTATTTCACACTTTCCTGCAGTCAGGGGTCCATGCCACAGAAGTCTCCACTCTCTGAAATGCAGAATTTTACGCACTCTCAATTTTAGACTGCACGGAAGTTGCTGCTTTTACAATTACCTAGCTGTCAGACCCCAACGAAGGAAACAGCAGAATGTGATACGCAGAAAGTCAAGAATGTGCCAGATGATTGCAACCACTACTGGTTTATATATTTCTCTGTTTTTAAGTTTATTTATATAGAAAGTGAGTGAACATGAGCAGGGGACGGGCAGAGAGAGAGAGAGGGAGAGAGAGAATCCCAAGCAGGCTCTGAGTAGTCAGCACAGAGACTGACCTGGGACTTGATCTAATGAACCATGAGATCATGACCTGAGCCAAAATTAAGAGTCAGACGCTTAACTGGCTGAGCCACCCAGGTGCTCCTGGTTTACACATTTCTCTCAAGCAAAGAGCATATATGTCAGGGATCCTCAGTAGAGCTGAGTTCCTTAATACAGAGGCTCTAGACCGCAGTGGAACAGGGCAAAAAATCACAGGAGTTTGAAGTTACACAGCCTTGAGTTCGGGCTGTAGAGATTTCTAGAATATTTTAATTCTGCATCCATGAATTACATCTGACTTCATGGTAGTAAATGTGAATCTTGGGCAGTAAAACATGTTTTGTAAATTGACAATGCCCTGCATCCTCTCATAGCAATGCCTTGTTCTGGGCACATATTAAATCTCTTGAGAAATTTGAAATACCTCATGCTTCTAGAAATTATTTACCACAGATCTTTAAATTAGAAATGCTTTAAATTAGTAAACTATTTTGCTTCCTTACATTGACTCATTTTATGCTCTAAAGAGTCATCTGTATGTAAATTTTAACTCTTTTAATATTAATTGTACATTAACCATCATCTACGTCATATCTGAGCAGCACATCTGAAGTGACCTTAAAATAAAGTGTTGATAATTTGAATAGAATCACTTTGACAGAACTTTTACCCACTCACTTGATGCCCTATGAAGACACTGATGAATATCAAGATGTAATTATCCAAAGCAGCAAGGGTTGCTTCTGCACAGTCTACAAAGTTTGATGATTAGTCAGACAAAACTGCTATCAATTATGGAGACAATTATCTTGCCTCCACAGTTGTGAGAGCTGAAGCAGAATGTCTCGTTCTTATAAACATTATGGACAAATATTTCATAACCATGCGAAGCACATAGGCTGACAAATTGCTTTATAGAGGCAAATAGAAAGTTTCATAATTTACTCATTTAAAACATGTTTATAAAGGGATCCCATGCTTATACAGATTTTTCTTTTGTCATTGAGTGAAATGAACTGTTTTGGCATGTATAACGCAGCGTTGTTGTAAATTTTATCCAAGTGCCCAGAAATTATTGCAATGTTTTCCAGTCTTCAAATACTTTGTGACTTAAAGGAACAACAAGAAAAAAAAAAAGATTTTTAGAAAACATGACATGAAATAGCCAGGAAATTGCAATATTAATGAGCATAATCTCACCCTTGTACAAGAGCATGTAAATTCAATAAGTGTGTAACAGGTATTCCCCTACTCTTTGTACATCTTTCTTTCAATAAACAGGAGAAATAAGCTAATAGTATTCACATAAAACCAACCGGGTGAAAGGGTAGATGGATGGTCACCACCAATCTCTCTTAGACCCTTACAAAGTACAGGAATACTGAAAGGCCACAGCAAATATAATGAAATGAAACAAAACACGTGGGTCAATATTCTCCAGGGACCGAGTATGACTGAAAAGAATCCTTGGTTAAACCTGTGGGTATGATATTCACCAAGTTGGGTTCACACAATGGCACAAGTACCCTTTTCTTCACCATTTCCGTACGTGGTTCAACTTATCTAACAAAACATGTAGAACAAATACGTAATTTAAAAATGAAAATTTGAATGGATGCAAATATACTTGTCTATGCAGTATTCACTCCAGTCTGGTTTCATGACAAATTTTTATGAACAAATGATAATCTTTCTCTAGAATATAAGTAGATAATTTGCTTCCTAATTTTTATAATTGACCTAGAAGTAATAACGTAATGGTACAATCTCATTATTTTAAAAAACATGTATAATGAATATGTAAACTATGCTTTGTGAGGTCTATGAGAGTGGGAAGTATGCGTACAGTAGTAAATTATTATTCTAGGATTCTTGTATTTCTGGAAAAACTATGGCCGAGTTGGAAAAATCTCTCCAAGAGCTAACACCTTTTCAGGCACTATGCATTCCACCACCATGTATGAGAATTCTACTTGGTCCACAATGGACCCCACCCTACTAACTGCCTTTCTGTTTTTCATTTAGTCATTCCTGTGAAGATGTACTCGCGGTATTGGCTTTAGTTTTAACTGTCATTTCCTTAATGACTAATGACATTGAATATCTTGCCATGTACACATTTTCATTCAAAAATATTCTTTGGTTAAGTGCTCACATTTTTGCCCATTTTTATTACATTGTCTTATTTATGAGAATTTTGCAGATAACTTGGACTCCAGTCATTTGTTAGATATGTGTATACAAATATTTTCTCAAAGTATTGGCTTGATTTTGTATTTTGGTATAGTAATTTGCAAAAAGCAAAAAACTTTTAATGTGAAGGATGTTCAATATATAATTAGCATTCATGATTTTGATTTTTGTCCATCAAGGTCACTAATTTTCTTCTATTTTTTCTATCGTAAGTATTCTCTTTGCATTTAGGTCTTTGACCACATTTAATTTGATTTTTGTATATGGCTGTGAGAAGGGACAAGGTTTATTTGTTTTCATTATCTTTGAAGTATTCCAGCATTATTTGTTGAAATTACTCTTTTTATTATATTACCTTGGCACTATGAATATGAGGATCTATTCCTAGACTCTCTATTCTGTCCCAATGATTCATATGTTTATTTTTATTCCAATACCATACTGTCTTGATTATCTTAGTTTTAGGGTAAGTCTTGGAATCAGACAGTAGAGTCCAACAACTTTAATATTTTTAAAACTATTTTGGCTTTCTTTGCTTTTCATTATAAATTTTCAAGTTAGATTGTCAACTTCTAAAAAAAATCTATGATTTTGATTGAGAGCACATGTAATGTACAGTTAAATTTGGGGGACTACTGACATCTTAATAATATTGAGTAACTGCATGAACAGTGTATTACTTCATATACTGAATTCTTAGTTTCTTTCATCAATGTTTTATTTATTTAAGCATACAAATCAGGTATATATTTTGTTTTATTAATCCCTAAGTATTTCATACTTTCATGTTATTAAAATATATGCCATTATCATCTCAATTTCCAACTCTTCCTGCTCACTGTAGAGATATATAATCTATTTTTGTATTTTGCTCTTGTATTTTCTAACACTACTCAGCTCACTTATTTGTTGTACTACCTTTATTGTCGTTTCTTCGGGATTTTCTACATAGGAAAATATGTCCTAAATGAATAAAGACAGTTTCTTTCTTTACAATCTCTGTGCTTTTTATATTTTTTTTCTTTTCTGGTCCTGATTAGGTCTGCCAATCAAATGTTGAAAAAAATCTCATAAGAGTAGATATCCTCTATTTGTGGTCTTCATAGGGAAGGGAGTGTTGGGAAAGTACTTAATATTTCAGGATCAGTTTCCTAGTGGATGTTTTGTGTTCGATGGAGGACCATAGATTCCTTCTATCTACACGCACCAGAAATTTCTTTTAAATCATGAGTTAAAGTTTGACTAATGTTCTTTCTCCATGTATTGAGATAATCATTTTACTTCGTTACAGTACTGTGATATAGTGCATTATATTGATTGGTTTTTAAACACTGGCACACTGGCACAAACTTCCATTTCTGAAAAATTTGGTCATAATATATTGCCATTTTTATATATTCCTGAATTCTATTTTCTATAATTTTTAAAATATTGTGTTGGGGTGCCTGGGTGGCTCAGTCGGTTAAGTGTCCGACTTCAGCTCAGGTCACGATCTCGCGGTCTGCGAGTTCGAGCCCCGTGTCGGGCTCTGGGCTGATGGCTCAGAGCCTGGAGCCTGCTTCCGATTCTGTGCCTCCCTCTCTCTCTGCCCCTCCCCCGTTCATGCTCTGTCTCTCTCTCTCTCTCAAAAATAAATAAACGTTAAAAAATTTTTTTAAATATTGTGTTTTTATTCATGAGGGATAATGGTCTATAGATACATTTCTTATAATGCTTTTGACTGGTTTTGTATCAGGGTCCTTATAAATGTTGTCCTTATAAAATAAATTCAGAAATGTTCCCTCTTATTTATGGGAAAAGTTTGTGTATAAATTGTATTTGTTTGCTTAAATGTTGGTTAGAATTCAGTAACAAATTTATCTGGACCAGGAGTTTTCTTTATAGGATGATATTTAACAATGAACCCAATTTATATAATGGCTAAGATTATACAAAGTATCTACTTCTTCTTGAATAAGTTGTTAGTTTTAGCCCAAAGGAATTTTTCTGTGTTATTTACATTATCAAAATTTTGGTATAAAGTTGTTCAAGCTGTTTACTTAATATAATTTTACTGTAAGATGTATGCTCCCCCCTTCATTCATGACATTGTTTTAATTTTATCTATTAATCTTGCTAGAGTTTTATCACTTTTATTAATTTTTTAGAAAGAATCAGCTTTTGGTTTTCTTGATTTTCTGTGTGTGTATGTCTTTGTGTGTGTTTGAGTATGTATTTTTTGTGTGGGCAGGAGTGTGTTTGTGTATATTTCCCTGTTTTCTGCTCTTCATCATCACCTTTCTTCTTGCTTTGCATTACATTTGCTCTTTCTTTCTATGTAAGGTAGACATTTGGGATAGCTCTAATTTTCTACTGTAAGAATATAATGCTATGCATTTCCTTCTAAGCATTGCTTTCACTGCATCTTTCAAGTTTTTTGTGTTTCCCTTTTCATTCAATATAAATATTTGCTCATATCATTTGTAATTTTTTTGAATCCATGTACTGTGTATTTAAATTAAAGGAGATTTTCCAGGTATTTTTTTGCTGTTGATTTATAGTTCAATTCTATTGGGGTCAGAAAATATACATTGTATATTTCAATAACCTAAGTAATATCCTTGTCAATGTCCAGGTTTACTTAAAAACAGTGGGTGCCCTTGAATTGCTGGGTAGTCTGCTAAAAGTTAAAAAGCTAAAATTATTTCATTTTGTTGTTCATGTCCCATACATCCTTATTAATTTTTTGTCTATGTGCTCTGTCAGTTAAAGAGAGAGGAGCACTCTGTACCTTATACTTATATTTCAGGTATAACTGTGGGTCAGTTTTTCCTTTCAGTTCTTTTAGTTACCACTTTATATAATTTGATGTCATTTGTTGGGCCTGTAAATGTTTGGGACAATTGGCATCTTAACAAAATTGACCTTTTTCATCCATCCACATGATTTATTTAAGTTTTCTTTATTTTCTTCCAGCATATTTTGCAAGCTTGCCTGCATTACAGAGAGCTCCTGCCTTCACAATCTTCTCGCCTATCCCCCAGTAGCAAATTGCAGTTGTGTACTATTCATGGATAACTCTGTTTAAGCCAAAAGAATATTCTCAGTTTCTTTGTCAGATCATAGTCTTAGGAAGTTCTGTGCACTTGGGAATGGTGGTGGTGGTTGGTGGGAGGAATGTCCCGGCATTCCTAATCCTTTCCAGTACATGAACACCATTCTGTGTTTTTCAAGCCTAGTGGATTGGGCAGGAATAAATTTCCTTTCTCTGCCCACATCTGTACCAACTCTCTTCTTTATATTGATACAAGGTCCCAGGAGCAAGAGATTTTTCTTTCTGGAACAATTACTGGAGGTCTTTGCAGAAAAGCACGTGTGTCTACAAGCTACCCTTGTATCTGGAAACCCAGTTGTTCTAAACTGATGTCATAGCCCAAACTCAATTTTAGAAATTTATTAAAGTTTGAGATAATTTATTCTTCCCTCTAACTATGGCAGCCAATTTTTCCTTCCATAATTTGTCAAAGGTGAAATGGTTCATGTCTTGTCTTTCTTCACAGGATTATGTCATTTTTTGGAATTCAGTTCCCTTGATTGCCTTCAACTTTGATGGACTCAATAAAAGTTACGGTTTTGTAGACCATCCAACTTTTACTCATTTGTTAAAACTGAGTGAGTTTCTTTTTCAGCTTTCTACATCCCAGGCAGAGGAGAAGCTCTGCTAAGTCAATCTTGAAGAAAAATAACACTACTGGAGGACACAACAGCTGCCAAATTTAAAGACTTACAAATGTAAGAGCGAGAGCTTGGCAAAAAGCAGGCAAATAGAACAATGAGACAGGTTACAGAGCTAATTAAATGAATGCACACATTAATGTCACTGATTCATGAAGAATACATCAAATATCAAAAAAAGAGTGTAAAACATAGGGATGTCCAGCTGGCTCAATCAGTAGAGGATGTGACTTTTGATTTCAAGGTCATGAGTTCAAGCCCCACATTGGCCTTAAAGCTTACTTCAAACAAACAAACAAACAAACAAAGAATAAAAAGAATATAGAAATATAAAAGGTGGAAAGATAGTAATGATATGGTATGCAAATTGATTAAAAAGAGTTGATGTAGCTATATTACTATAGATACAACAGATTTTAGATAAAAGTTTGAGATATAAATGAGTGTCTCATAAATAGACACATATAGTTAACAAAAATATAAAAATTGTCTGTAACCCAGAAATGAAATATAGAAAAGAAAACAAATTACATAAATATATAAAAAAACAAATCAACAATTATACTGGGAGATGTTTAATACATCTCTCAGTAACTTACAAAATAAAAAGGCTACATTCATTAAGTATATACAAGTACTGAAGACTGTAATTAACAAACATCTTAATAGATATGTACAGAACACTATACTCTACACTTATGCCACACACACATTTTTTAAAGCCTTCATGAAACATTTATAAATACCGTATACTGATTCATACCAAATCTCGATAAATTTCAAATACTGAAGTTACAGAAAATTTCCTGTGCCTACAGCGCAATTAATTAAAAAAATTAACAGCTAAAATATAACTAGAACATTCCTGTGTTTCTGTAAATTAATAAGTCCATTTATAAACAATTATTGGGCCAAAAGAAAATTACTAACATAGTAAGACAGTATTTGGGACTTAATTTTTTTTTAAAATTTTTTAAATGTTTATTTATTTTTGAGACAGAGAGAGACAGGGCATGAACAGGGGAGGGTCAGAGAGAGAGAGGGAGACTCAGAATCGGAAGCAGGCTCCAGGCTCTGAGCTGTCAGCACAGAGCCTGACGCGGGGCTTGAACTCACTGACCGTGAGATCATGACCTGAGCCGAAGTCAGACGCTTAACGACTGAGCCACCCAGGTGCCCCTGGGACTTAATTTTAACAACAATATGACACAATAAAAGTTGTGGAATGCCATTAAAAGAGTGTTTTGAAGGAAAAATCAAAGATTCCAATGCTTCTATTGGAATAACAAAGGAAAAAATTAAAAGCTAAAATAGAAAACAGAAAAAGGACAGCAAAAATAACAGAAAAATTAATGCAACATATAGAGTATGAACAAAACAAATTATTTCTATTAAAAAATAATACATATTTTTGGGGCGCCTGGGTGGCGCAGTCGGTTAAGCGTCCGACTTCAGCCAGGTCACGATCTCGCGGTCCGTGAGTTCGAGCCCCGCGTCAGGCTCTGGGCTGATGGCTCGGAGCCTGGAGCCTGTTTCCGATTCTGTGTCTCCCTCTCTCTCTGCCCCTCCCCCGTTCATGCTCTGTCTCTCTCTGTCCCAAAAATAAATAAAAAATAAAAAAAAAAAATAATACATATTTTTAAAAACCTGTCTTATAATTGATCACAAAAAAAGAAGGTAACAGTAATTTTCACGAGTGCCACAGGCAATGAAATGATCATAATGAATATTATAGAAATTTTTATGCCAATAAACTTATAATCTATGCAAATGGAGAAATACCTTGAAAAATTATCAATATGGACTGAAAAATAATGACCTTCTCTTGTTACTAACTTCTCTACTTATTCTACCCACTGGCAAACTATTTCTCTAATTCTCTGCTCTCTGTTTGTGAGTTTGACCTTTTTTTTTTCTTTTTTTTTTTTTTAAGATTTCACAAATATTTCATACCATGCAGTATTTGTCTTTCTCTGTCTGGCTTATTTCACTTAGCATAATGTCTTCCAAATTCATCCATACAGTATCAAATGACACAATTTCCTCATTTTGTACAAATGAATGATACTCCACTGAGTACATGTTTTAAATATATAAATGCAAATACATATACCACATTTTCTTTATCCATTCATCTGTCAGTGAACAATGGACATTCAGTTTGTTTCTCTACCTTGGCTATTGTGAATAACACTGTAATAAACATAGGAATGTATATATCTCTTCAAGATCATTTTGTTTCCTTTGGAAATATACCAGGAAGTGTGATGTCTGGATCACATGATAGTTGTATTTTTAAATTCTTAAGGAAATTTCATACTGTTTTCCATCCTGGCTGAACCAATTAACATTCCCATCAACAGTGCATATCTTCAACATATTTGTTATTTCTTGGTTTTTTGATAACAGACACCCTAATAGGTATGAAGTGCTATCTCATTGTGGTTTTGATTTGCATTTCCCTAATGATGATTGATGCTGGGCAGCTTTTCATATGTATGCTGGCCATCTGTATGCCTTTGAAAAAATGACTTTTCATGTCCTTTGCCCAGTTTTAATTGAGCTGTTTGGTTTTGTGCAATTGAGCTGTATGAGTTCCTTACATATTTTGGATATTAATCCACTCTCAAATGCATGAATTACAAATATTTTCTCCCATGCCATAGGTTAATTTCTCATTTTTAAAATTGTTTCTTTCTTCCTGTACAAAAGCGTTGTAGTTTAATATATTCCCAATTGTTTGTTTTTGCTTTTGTGACCTTTGCTTTTGCCGTCAGATCCAAAAAAGTCATTGCCAAGACCTGTGCCAAAGTGGGAACAGCCTACATTTTCTTCTAGTAGTTTTATAGTTTCAAGTCTTTAATCAATTTTGAGTTCATTTTGTCTATACTGTAAGTAGTGGTCCAATTTTATACTTTTGCATTTAGTTATCCACTTTTCCCAGCACCACTTATTGAAGAGACTGTCCTTTCCCCACTGACTATTCTTGGCTTCCCTGTCATAAATTAATTGACCATATATGTGTGGGTTTATTTCTGGGCTCCTCATTCAGTTCCATTTGATCTCTCTGTTTTTATGCCAAGAATAAAGTTTTAAAAAATGAATTTACCCAGGAGATTTTAAAGAATTTAATACATAGTTAAAATTTTTCAACAGTGTAATCAGGAGACACAGTTTAAAAAAAAAAAGAGTGACACGAGTGACTTGTATTTATTTTTTTTTCTTTGCTCTAAATTACTTTATTGAAAGAATACAATATATAATGCATATAATACACAAAATATGTGTTAATCAACTATACGTTATTGGGAAGGCTTCTGGTCAATAGTAGGCTATTAGTAGTTAAGTTAATAGGGAACCAAAAGTTATATGAGGATTTTTGTTTTTTGTTTTTTGTTTTTTTTGTTATTTTTTTATTTTTATTTTTATTTTTTTTTAATTTCATTATTTTTTTTTATTTTTATTTTTTTTTAATATATGAAATTTACTGTCAAATTGGTTTCCATACAACACCCAGTGCTCATCCCAAAAGGTGCCCTCCTCAATACCCATCACCCACCCTGCCCTCCCTCCCACCCCCCATCAACCCTCAGTTTGTTCTCAGTTTTTAACAGTCTCTTATGCTTTGGCTCTCTCCCACTCTAACCTCTTTTTTTTTTTTTTTCCCTTCCCCTCCCCCATGGGTTTCTGTTACGTTTCTCAGGATCCACATAAGAGTGAAACCATATGGTATCTGTCTTTCTCTGTATGGCTTATTTCACTTAGCATCACACTCTCCAGTTCCATCCATGTTGCTACAAAAGGCCATATTTCATTTTTTCTCATTGCCACATAGTATTCCATTGTGTATATAAACCACAATTTCTTTATCCATTCATCAGTTGATGGACATTTAGGCTCTTTCCATAATTTGGCTATTGTTGAGAGTGCCGCTATAAACATTGGGGTACAGGTGCCCCTATGCATCAGTACTCCTGTATCCCTTGGATAAATTCCTAGCAGTGCTATTGCTGGGTCATAGGGTAGGTCTATTTTTAATTTTCTGAGGAACCTCCACACTGCTTTCCAGAGCGGCTGCACCAATTTGCATTCCCACCAACAGTGCAAGAGGGTTCCTGTTTCTCCACATCCTCTCCAGCATCTATAGTCTCCTGATTTCTTCATTTTGGCCACTCTGACTGGCGTGAGGTGGTATTTGAGTGTGGTTTTGATTTGTATTTCCCTGATAAGGAGCGACGTTGAGCATCTTTTCATGTGCCTGTTGGCCATCCGGATGTCTTCTTTAGAGAAGTGTCTATTCATGTTTTCTGCCCATTTCTTCACTGGGTTATTTGTTTTTCGGGTGTGGAGTTTGATGAGCTCTTTATAGATTTTGGATACTAGCCCTTTGTCCGATGTGTCATTTGCAAATATCTTTTCCCATTCCGTTGGTTGCCTTTTAGTTTTGTTGGTTGTTTCCTTTGCTGTGCAGAAGCTTTTTATCTTCATAAGGTCCCAGTAATTCACTTTTGCTTTTAATTCCCTTGCCTTTGGGGATGTGCCGAGTAAGAGATTGCTACGGCTGAGGTCAGAGAGGTCTTTTCCTGCTTTCTCCTCTAAGGTTTTGATGGTTTCCTGTCTCACATTCAGGTCCTTTATCCATTTTGAGTTTATTTTTGTGAATGGTGTGAGAAAGTGGTCTAGTTTCAACCTTCTGCATGTTGCTGTCCAGTTCTCCCAGCACCATTTGTTAAAGAGACTGTCTTTTTTCCATTGGATGTTCTTTCCTGCTTTGTCAAAGATGAGTTGGCCATACGTTTGTGGGTCTAGTTCTGGGGTTTCTATTCTATTCCATTGGTCTATGTGTCTGTTTTTATGCCAATACCATGCTGACTTGATGATGACAGCTTTGTAGTAGAGGCTAAAGTCTGGGATTGTGATGCCTCCTGCTTTGGTCTTCTTCTTCAAAATTACTTTGGCTATTCGGGGCCTTTTGTGGTTCCATATGAATTTTAGGATTGCTTGTTCTAGTTTCGAGAAGAATGCCGGTGCAATTTTGATTGGGATTGCATTGAATGTGTAGATAGCTTTGGGTAGTATTGACATTTTGACAATATTTATTCTTCCAATCCATGAGCATGGAATGTCTTTCCATTTCTTTATATCTTCTTCAATTACCTGCATAAGCTTTCTATAGTTTTCAGCATACAGATCTTTTACATCTTTGGTTAGATTTATTCCTAGGTATTTTATGCTTCTGGTGCAATTGTGAATGGGATCAGTTTCTTCATTTGTCTTTCTGTTGCTTCATTGTTAGTGTATAAGAATGCAACTGATTTCTGCACATTGATTTTGTATCCTGCAACTTTGCTGAATTCATGTATCAGTTCTAGCAGACTTTTGGTGGAGTCTATCGGATTTTCCATGTATAATATCATGTCATCTGCAAAAAGCAAAAGCTTGACTTCATCTTTGCCAATTTTGATGCCTTTGATTTCCTTTTGTTGTCTGATTGCTGATGCTAGAACTTCCAGCACTATATTAAACAACAGCGGTGAGAGCGGACATCCCTGTCGTGTTCCTGATCTCAGGGAAAAAGCTCTCAGTTTTTCCCCGTTGAGGATGATGTTAGCTGTGGGCTTTTCATAAATGGCCTTTATGATCTTTAAGTATGTTCCTTCTATCCCGACTTTCTCAAGGGTTTTTATTAAGAAAGGGTGCTGGATTTTGTCAAAGGCCTTTTCTGCATCGATTGACAGGATCATATGGTTCTTCTCTTTTTTTTTGTTAATGTGATGTATCACGTTGATCGATTTGCGAATGTTGAACCAGCCCTGCATCCCAGGAATGAATCCCACTTGATCATGGTGAATAATTCTTTTTATATGCTGTTGAATTCGATTTGCTAGTATCTTATTAAGAATTTTTGCATCCATATTCATCAGGGATATTGGCCTGTAGTTCTCTTTTTTTACTGGGTCTCTGTCTGGTTTAGGAATCAAAGTAATACTGGCTTCATAGAATGAGTCTGGAAGTTTTCCTTCCCTTTCTATTTCTTGGAATAGCTTGAGAAGGATAGGTATTATCTCTGCTTTAAATGTCTGGTAGAACTCCCCTGGGAAGCCATCTGGTCCTGGACTCTTATTTGTTGGGAGATTTTTGATAACCGATTCAATTTCTTCGCTGGTTATGGGTCTGTTCAAGCTTTCTATTTCCTCCTGATTGAGTTTTGGAAGAGTGTGGGTGTTTAGAAATTTGTCCATTTCTTCCAGGTTGTCCAATTTGTTGGCATATAATTTTTCATAGTATTCCCTGATAATTGTTTGTATCTCTGAGGGATTGGTTGTAATCATTCCATTTTCATTCATGATTTTATCTATTTGGGTCATCTCCCTTTTCTTTTTGAGAAGCCTGCCTAGAGGTTTGTCAATTTTGTTTATTTTTTCAAAAAACCAACTCTTGGTTTCGTTGATCTGCTCTACAGTTTTTTTAGATTCTATATTGTTTATTTCTGCTCTGATCTTTATTATTTCTCTTCTTCTGCTGGGTTTAGGCTGCCTTTGCTGTTCTGCTTCTATTTCCTTTAGGTGTGCTGTTAGGTTTTGTATTTGGGATTTTTCTTGTTTCTTGAGATAGGCCTGGATTGCAATGTATTTTCCTCTCAGGACTGCCTTCGCTGCATCCCAAAGCGTTTGGATTGTTGTATTTTAATTTTCGTTTGTTTCCATATATATTTTAATTTCTTCTCTAATTGCCTGGTTGACCCACTCATTCGTTAGTAGGGTGTTCTTTAACCTCCATGCTTTTGGAGGTTTTCCAGACTTTTTCCTGTGGTTGATTTCAAGCTTCATAGCATTGTGGTCTGAAAGTATGCATGGTATAATTTCAATTCTTGTAAACTTATGAAGGGCTGTTTTGTGACCCAGTATATGATCTATCTTGGAGAATGTTCCATGTGCACTCGAGAAGAAAGTATATTCTGTTGCTTTGGGATGCAGAGTTCTAAATATATCTGTCAAGTCCATCTGATCCAATGTATCATTCAGGGCCCTTGTTTCTTTATTGACTGTGTGTCTAGATGATCTATCCATTTCTGTAAGTGGGGTGTTAAAGTCCCCTGCAATGACCACATTCTTATCAATAAGGTTGCTTATGTTTATGAGTAATTGTTTTATATATCTGGGGGCTCGGGTATTTGGCGCATAGACATTTATAATAGTTAGCTCTTCCTGGTGGATAGACCCTGTGATTATTATATAATGCCCTTCTTCATCTCTTGTTACAGCCTTTAATTTAAAGTCTAGTTTGTCTGATATAAGTATGGCTACTCCAGCTTTCTTTTGGCTTCAAGGAGCATGATAAATAGTTCTCCATCCCCTCACTCTCAATCTAAAGGTGTCCTCAGATCTAAAATGAGTCTCTTGTAGACAGCAAATAGATGGGTCTTGTTTTTTTATCCATTCTGATACCCTATGTCTTTTAGTTGGCGCATTTAATCCATTTACATTCAGTGTTATTATAGAAAGATATGGGTTTAGAGTCATTGTGATGTCTGTATGTTTTATGCTTGTAGTAATGTCTCTGGTACTTTGTCTCACAGGATCCCCCTTAGGATCTCTTGTAGGGCTGGTTTCGTGGTGACAAATTCCTTCAGTTTTTGTTTGTTTGGGAAGACCTTTATCTCTCCTTCTATTCTAAATGACAGACTTGCTGGATAAAGGATTCTCGGCTGCATATTTTTTCTGTTTAGCACACTGTAGATATCGTGCCAAGCCTTTCTGGCCTGCCACGTTTCAAAGGAGAGATCAGTCACGAGTCTTATAGGTCTCCCTTTATATGTGAGGGCACGTTTATCCCTTGCTGCTTTCAGAATTTTCTCTTTATCCTTGTATTTTGCCAGTTTCACTATGATATGTCGTGCAGAAGATCGATTCAAGTTACGTCTGAAGGGAGTTCTCTGTGCCTCTTGGATTTCAATGCCTTTTTCCTTCCCCAGTTCAGGGAAGTTCTCAGCTATAATTTGTTCAAGTACCCCTTCAGCACCTTTCCCTCTATCTTCCTCCTCTGGGATACCAATTATGCGTATATTATTTTTTTTTAGTGTATCACTTAGTTCTCTAATTTTCCCCTCATACTCCTGGATTTTTTTATCTCTCTTTCTCTCAGCTTCCTCTTTCTCCATAACTTTATCTTCTAGTTCACCTATTCTCTCCTCTGCCTCTTCAAGCCGAGCCATCGTGGTTTCCATTTTGTTTTGCATTTCGTTTAAAGCGTTTTTCAACTCCTCGTGACTGTTCCTTAGTCCCTCGATCTTTATGGCAAGAGATTCTCTGCTGTCCTGTATACTGTTTTCAAGCCCAGCGATTAATTTTATGACTATTATTCTAAATTCACTTTCTGTTATATTATTTAAATCCTTTTTGATCAGTTCATTAGCTGTTGTTATTTCCTGGAGATTCTTCTGAGGGGAATTCTTCCGTTTGGTCATTTTGGATAGTCCCTGGAGTGGTGAGGACCTGCAGGGCACTTCCCCTGTGCTGTGGTGTATAACTGGAGTTAGTGGGCGGGGCCGCAGTCCGACCCGATGTCTGCCCCCAGCCCACTGCTGGGGCCACAGTCAGACTGGTGTGTGCCTTCTCTTCCCCTCTCCTAGGGGCGGGATTCACTGTGGGGTGGCGTGTCCCGTCTGGGCTACTTGCACACTGCCAGGCTTGTGTTGCTGGGGATCTGGCGTATTAGCTGGGGTGGGTAGGCAAGGTGCACGGGGGGTGGAGGGGCAGGCTTAGCTCGCTTCTCCTTAGGTGATCCACTCCAGGAGGAGCCCTGTGGCAGCGGGAGGGAGTCAGATCCGCTGCCGGAGGTTTGGCTCCGCAGAAGCACAGAGTTGGGTGTTTGCGCGGAGCGAGCAAGTTCCCTGGCAGGAATTGGTTCCCTTTGGGATTTTGGCTGGGGGATGGGCGGGGGAGATGGCGCTGGCGAGTGCCTTTGTTCCCCGCCAAGCTGAGCTCTGCCGTCCGGGGGCTCAGCAGCTCTCCCTCCCTTTGTCCTCCAGCCTTCCCGCTTTCCGAGCAGAGCTGTTAACTTATGACCTCCCAGACGCTAAGTCGCGCTTGCTGTCGGAACACAGTCCGTCCGGCCCCTCCGCTTTTGCCAGCCAGACTCGGGGGCTCCGCTTGGCCAGCGAGCCGCCCCTCCGCCCCGGCTCCCTCCCGCCAGTCCGTGGAGCGCACACCGCCTCGCCTTCCTTCCTACCCTCTTCCGTGGGCCTCTAGTCTGCGCTTGACTCCGGAGACTCCCTTCTGCTAATCCTCTGGCGGTTTTCTGGGTTCTTTAGGCAGGTGTAGGTGGAATCTAAGTGATCGGCAGGACGCGCTGTGAGCCCCGCGTCCTCCTACGCCGCCATCTTCCGGAACCCCCTCGAGTGACTTGTATTTAAATTATCACCCTGTGTGCTATGTTGAGAAGATATTGACATAAATGGGATGAGAAGCAGGAGAAAAGTTGAGATAGTATAGTATTAGTCTGAGTGTGATAACAAGACCAAGGTTATGACAGTGGAGATAACAGATGTCAAACTTGGGAAATATTTTGGAGAGAAGGTTGACTGGATTTCGTGATACGCTGAGTGGGAAATGTGAGTGGAAGAGAGTTGCCATAGATAAATCCACAATTTGGAGGTTGACCAACTAAAAGGATAGCATTTCTATCATTTGAGATGGAGAATAATATAGAAGGAGGAGGCTTAGAAGTAATATAAGAAATTCTTTGGCTTTGGGGTGCCTGGGTGGCCCAGTCAATTAAGCATCCGACTCTTAGTTTTGGCTCAGGTCATGATCTCTTGGTTCATGAGTTTGAGGCCCACGTTGGGCTCTGCACTGACAGCATGGAGCCTGCTTGGGGTTCGCTCTCTTTTCCTATCTCTGCCGCTCTTCCATGCTTTTCTCTCTAAATAAATAAATAAATAAATAAATAAATAAATAAATAAATAAATTTTTTAAAATTGGGTTAGAAGTGTCTACTAAACTTTAGGACAAAGGGAAATAGTTTAATCAAGACAAAAGCACAGATCATAAGTGAGAGGACTGAGAAGACTATACTAAAATTAAAAATATCACACAGTGAAAATACAAGCCCTGAATAGAAAGTTATTTGCAACCACACAAAGGATTAGTATTTCTAATAAGGACATTCTATGGATTTGATTCAAAACATTTGCTCTATACTTGTGGACCCATATGCAATTCATAAGTGTACCATTTCATTTTAAGTTGGGGGGAAATTTCCTAGATATCTTTCTTTTGTATATTTCCAGTTTAATTTCATTCAATCAGACACAAAATAGGAATTTGGGAAGGTAAATATTACTAGCTTTAGTTTTAGTCCTGCACTTGCTCTGTAAAGGAGTCCAACTTTCTTATATCTATTGTTTCACTCTTATTTGTCTTCAATTATTTTTCAGTGAGTAACTGATTAATTCTCATACTGCTAACGTTAACGAGTGCTAGGTGCCAAATGAGTCGGTCTATTTAATTTATAGGTCTGCAAATTTCTTCTGTTACCAATGTTTTTAAAAAATGTGTATATTAAAATATATCTTACAAAATGTGGGGAATAAGCTTAACAATTTCCTGGGCTTACACCAATGGGTTAACAAGACATAAAGAATTACAAAGCCATAGGATGCTCCCACTTGAGTTTGGATAAACAAGATAAGGCACCCCAGAATAGAGAGGGGTGCAAAGGCACTCAATACATAGGTATATGAAATAAACAAGATTAGGTATTCAGGGCAAAAGTGTCCCCCAATTTAGTACTATAGCAGAAATCTGCTTTCACAGGATACACCAAGTTAGGTAAACAGGTAAATTGGGCTATAGACCCCTGCACTGCAGGTGAAGGAGCCAAGAGTGGAGATGATTAACAAAAGAAAAGGTGCCTTGTTAACCCTGAGGCTATTTCCCCATCTGCCTTATCCTCTAGTTTATCTAAGATAAACAGACAAGGCGCCTCCTGTCTGCCATTAACAACCATCTACCCATCTGCCCGGTGCCAGGATTTTGTTTTAAATTGACCCAAACCCCAAACACCATATGTCTTCAAAACCCCCTTTGCCCTCACGTCCCCAAGTTAATGTTCCCAGTTTCTTTGTCTCTTTGTGCACACCCATCACATTTGTAAGCCTTCTGATCTTAATAAATACAGGGCGAAAACCCTTATTCAGGGCTCTTGTCTTTTCCCAGACATTAACCATCTCTCACATTTTAATCCTGCATCCCACTCTTTTGCTGGCCAAAAGAGAACTTTAGACTTAGAGTCTACGACAACAAAATAACATATATACAACAAATTATACAACAAATTTCAGGAATTTAAAGAGGAAGAGTGAACACAGAAGAAACTACCAAATTATAAGAACTAGAACATTATCTGTTCCTTTGCATTGCCCAAAATGCCTCTCTTGAGCTTACTTATATGGAAAGAAGCATGAGATATCTAAGTAGCATCTTCCTAAAGAAGCATTAGCCTGGAAAGTTCTTGTACGTACAGTTCTTGAAAAATTTAAATGACCATGTGAACAAGCCTGATCTAACTTTCTGGAAAATGAAACAGTAACAACAACACATGGATAAGATCTCTGGTTCTTCACTAATCAACCTCAAAACTCATGAGCAATGTTGTTTCAGATTATCTCATTGGCCAGGTGATTACAGATACAAGAGTCAGCCAAGCAGAGATTAGATAAATTTGTCCATAGAGAAGAACCACATAACAATAACTATAAACAACAATAAGGTCACTAACTTTTAGAGTGGTTTGTTATAGAGCAAAAGTCAGCTTATGCAAAGGATCACCAGTAGCAAAGGACAGAGGTAGTAAGGTGACTTGAAGAGCTTTGAAGAAACGTTAGACAGATCTCTGGCAAAAAGGAAGGTTCCAGAAGAACAAACAAATAATCTCAAAAGAATCAACACTGCAGTGACTGCTGCCACAAGAAACCACCTTCTAGTTAACACTAAATGGAGAAGAAATGACAACAAACTGAAAGAGCTCAGCAAATTTGGCACAGTCAGTCAAGCAAGAGGAGAGGACATCTGCTTCTTACTACTACCATCTCCATTCTATCACCAAGAGATAGATGCAAGAAGGAACACCGTAATACCCACCACTCCTGAAGCTGGGAAGATACCTGTTGTGGAGCTAATCCTGTATCCCTTCCCAACCTCAGGTTCAGCGGCATAAAACTAGTAAGTTGACATCAGCCACTGTTAGTATATTTACACCACTCAAATTGGCAGATGCTACAGATCAGAGCTGCTTTTACCTTAGAAGGTCAGTAAACATTTACTGCCACAAACACTTTACATATTGTAGATCTTCCTTGGATTCTTTAACTTTAACTATATTTACTGAGATAGTTACTGGGATTCTTTAACTCTATTTACTTGGAAATATCTTAATAAAAATCTCAAATAATAACACAGAAAAAAACTAGATAGTATCTTAGCCTCAAATTTGCCATTTATTTTAACCTTGACTGACACTTAACAAGAAACAAGATGAACTATTAACTCAGAGTGTGGTCAACTCTCATGAAAAAAATATGTATACTGAAGACTTTTATACTACAGATCTGTTAATTTCCTTGATACCTTAAAACTTGAGGCCAACTTTACCTGTGGTAACTGTTGGAATATATTTCTCTAAAAAATGTTTCTCAGAATGCATGTTTCTCAAAAGATCTTTCAGAAGAAGCAAGCATGTGTTAGGTCCAATGATTCTATTTCTGATGGATATATATTCTATCACTGAGAAAACAACACATAATAAATAGTATTACATTTTGGCATTTACAGCAGTCCCTCCATCTTTCATGTTTAAATATCACATACCAGTATGTAATCAACAAAACACCTCATTCTTATCCATGCTGTCAATTCTTAGGACAAACTACCATCAATTGTACCATAAGAGTAATAACTATTATTATTAGTTAATATCATTAATCTTATTATTATTATATAATTATTTGAGTTCAGTTCTTTTTTATTATCTTATACTGTCTATCATTACCAAGCTAGCCAAACCTTTCTGAATTCAGGGGTAGAGTGGGAACTAGAAGATAATTATCATGTAGTATCTATTTTCTATAATGGGTACGGTGATATTCATTTATAACTTAGGCAACAGACTGCTGTTATCAACTCTTATTACATTCCTGATCAAGGGGTGATTTTTCATTCTTTTTGTTACTTTACTACAAAGCTGCAATGAATACATGTCCAAAAACTCAGTGTATAAAGCTTCTCTCTGAAGGAAAAAATAAATGACAGCCTTCATCAGAAAGAGTCACTCCTGTGTTCTGCCTCCACATCAAATGGCTGTAATTTAATGCTTTCTGAAAGCTCACTTTAGACTTTTGTATTAGAGAGAGATAAAGAAGGAATCTAAAGTGGTGTTTGCAAATGAAAGCTTATTAAAAATATGAACTCTTGGGGCACCTGGGTGGCTCAGTCAGTGAGCCTCCAAGCTCTTGATATCAGCTCAGGTCGTGACCCCAAGGTTGTGGAATCAAGCCCTGCCTTGGGCTCCATGCTCAACATGGAGACT
Organism: Panthera uncia; assembly: GCF_023721935.1. NCBI lineage: Eukaryota > Metazoa > Chordata > Mammalia > Carnivora > Felidae > Panthera > Panthera uncia. The sequence continues at coordinate 16,066,842 of NW_026057577.1, read as the reverse complement.
GCTTAAGAATTACTCTCTCTCTCTCTTTCTCCCTCTGCCCCTCTTCACTGTTCACACTCTCACTCTCTCTCTAAATTAAAAATAATAAGAGTAAAAAGGAAAAGCAAAAATATGAACTCCTATATCCTAGACATACAAAATCATAATCTTTTGGAAAACAACAAAGATCTATTTATCTGCAGTCTCATAAGAGATTTAGAAGAGATTCCAAGTTTGGAGACAACTTGTTTGTAGAAGCGCACCTTTCAACTCTAAAAATTCCACAGTTAAGTAAAAAGAAAACCAAATACCTGCATGATTTATTCTTTGATCCTTGTGAAATAATATCCCTAAAAGTATGATTTTTATAAATAAAAGTATATAAATAAATAAATATATTTATTATTAAATACTATATAAATATATTTATATAAATAAATATATTTATGCCCCTGACACTTTAGAAAAGATCTATTTCAAGAATGTTTTTTGGGGCGCCTGGGTGGCTCAGTCGGTTAAGCGTCCGACTTCGGCTCAGGTCACGATCTCGCGGTCCGCAAGTTCGAGCCCCCCGTCGGGCTCTGGACTGATGGCTCAGAGCCTGGAGCCTGCTTCCGATTCTGTGTCTCCCTCTCTCTCTGCTCCTCCCCCGTTCATGCTCTGTCTCTCTCTGTCTCAAAAATAAATAAATGTTAAAAAAAAGAAACTAATTTAAAAAAATAACACATGTTGATTGCCCAAAATGATGAAATTAACCAGATCATTAAATAATATCCATTTATTTTCCATGGTATTATTTTAGTAGTGAACATCTTTGAAATATTTTTAATAAAAGTTAATGTGATCATCCTAATGAATTTTAATCTTGTCTAGAATGTCCCCCACCCGAAAATCACAGTTTAATTTTTTTTTCTTACGTTTATTTATTTTTGAGAGACAGAGTGAGACAGAGTGAAAACAGAGGAGGGAAGAGAGAGAAGGAGACACAGGATCTGAAGCAGGCTCCAGGCTCTGAACTGTCAGCACAGAGCCCGATGCGGGGCTTCAACTCACAAACCATGAGATCATGACCTGAGCTGAAGTCAGACACTTAACCAAATGAGCTACCCAGGCGCCCCCAAAAATCACAGTTTAAGTAAATTAATACCACATAACAAGACAATTATACATTTTTTTGATAGTAGAGAAATATACAAACTTTAAAACCTAAAATTCAATTTCTGATATATTTTTGCTTCCTAGATTAAGAAAATTACAAAAGCAACATGTGTATGAATGCTTCCACATCATCTTCAGTGACATTAAACTGTATGCATTTCAATTAGACAGTTTAATTATATTTTGCATATCAGTATTCTTAAAACTAAATCTGAAGGAAAGATTAATAACGGAATTAAGAATAAGAACAGGAGGCCACATTATTAATTAATGAAGATATTTTTAATAATTATGGTCACACATAAACAACAATACAAACAATGAGACAGTGATGTAAATTACAGAACAGTGATCTTTGCATTATTATATAGTAATTGGCAATTTTATTAATTAATTAATTTATTTATTTATTGAGTATAACTGTCATGCAATGTTACATTCGTTTCAGGTATACAACATAGTGATTCAACTTCTTTAAATATTGTTATACTCACTTCAAGTGTAGGTACCATCTGCCACTCTAGGCTGCTATTGGTAACAATGTATTAACAGTGCTATTAATAACGGGGACTATATCGCCTATACCTAAAAGGCAAATTTCCCTGATTTGTTCACTTTTTACCTGGAAGCCTGTACCACTTCCCTGCACCCTTTGGCTCCTCCCCACAAGCCCATCCGTTTGACAACCATCAACTCGTTCTCTGTATTTATAGGTCTGACTCTGCTTTTCCTTTATTTGTTTCTTAGATTCCATATGTAAGTGAAGTCATATAGTATTTGTCTTTCAGCCTGATTCATTTCACTTAGCATAATAACCTCTAGGTCTTCCCATGTTGTTATGAATGGCATGAGCGCATCTGTTCTTATGGCTGAGGAATATTCTAACACACACACACACACATACACACACACACAATATCTTCTTTATCTTTTTGCTTGTCAGTGGTCACTTAGGGTGCTTCCATATCTTCACTACTGTAAAAATGTTGCATTAAACCAAGAGGTACATTTATCTTTTCAAATTAGCATTTTTGTTTTTCTTTAAAAAGATTTTGTCACAAAGATTTTGTCATAAAGGAGTTGGAGTGCCTTTGGAGAGTTTGATCAGAGTAATGACATTATTTGATTTTTTTTTTAATACTCAATAATGGAACACTGGATCATACTGTTTCTCTTTTTAATATGTTGAGGAACCTTAATACTGTTTTCCACAATTTCCACTCCTACAAACAGTGGACAAGGGTTCCTTTTTCTCCGCTTCTTCACCAACACTTGTTATTTCTTATATTTTAGATTTTAGCTAGTCTGACAGGTTTTAGGTGATATCTCACTGTGGTTTTGATTTCCATTTCTCTGATGATGAGTGATATTGAGGATCTTTTCATGTATCTATTGGCCAGCTGTAGGTCTTCCTTGGAAAAAAATCTATTCAGGTCCCATAATAATTTTTAATCAGATTATTATTATTATTTGTTTAGTATGGAATGTAAATACATCCTTAGAGTCCAGCATCATCCTGATATTAAAATAAGACAAAGACATCACAAAAAAAGAAAACTATAGGCCAATATCCCTGAAGAAAAATTCTCAAAAATTATTAGAAAACTGCATTCAATATAAATTAAAAGGATCATTCACCACAATCAAATGGGATTTATTCCATGAATGCAACCATGGCTCACTATTCGCAAATCAATGTGACATACCATATCAACACATCTAAGGATAAAAATCATAGGACCATGTCAATAAATGCAAAGTATGCATTTGATCAAAAAATCTGTTTATGATAAAAAGTCTCAGCAAAGTGGGTTTAGAGGGAGCATACCTCAACAAAATAAAGGCCACATATGAAAGAAAGCCCCACAGCTAACATCATACTGAATGGTGAAAAACAGAGATTTCCCTCTAAGATTAGGAACAAGACAAGGATGTCCACTCTTGCTACTCTTATTCAACATGGTCCTGGAAGTCCTAGCCAGAGCAATCAGACAAGAAAAATAAATAAAAGGCATGTAAATATTGGTAAAGAAGAAATTAATCTGTCACTAGTTGCAGACAAGATACTATACATAGAAAACCCTAAGTATTCCACCAAAAAAACAAAACAAAACAAAACAAAACAATTAGAAGCAATTTTCTTCCTATTTTTTTTCTTTTTTAACTTTAAAGATCAATCAGGGCACTTACTAGTGATTTCTGAGTTAGTCTTGAAAGACCTCTGTACTTAATTATCTCCAAACTACAAAGAAGACAATTCAGAGCAAGACTTTATAAAAATGTGAGACTCCCACTACCAGAGAGAATATTGATTATGAAATTAATCTATATATTTGGTTAATTTTAATACTAAAGTTGCATGCTTTAGGGTTCACTTGGAGTTCTCTACACAAAATCAACTTGCCCCTTCAACTGCATTTCCCTCACAATTAACTCTTTTTTTCTTAATTTTTTTAATTTATTTTTGAGACAGAGAAACAGAGCATGAGCAGGGAAGGGGCAGAGAAAGAGGGAGACACCGAATCAGAAGCAGGCTCCAGGCTCTGAGCCATCAGCACAGAGCCCCATCCGGGGCTCGAACTCACAGACTGTGAGATCATGACCTGAGCCGAAGTCGGACGCTCAACCGACTGAGCCACCCAGGCACCCCCACAATTAATTCTTTAATGTAAGGAACTAGTGAGAATTAGAAGAGTATACAAAATTCTTGTAAATGGCTTTTACTCATTAACTATACACATAATAGCATGCATGGATGCATGTATATAGCAGAATCTTCCACATATATTCATTGATTAGATTTATCAATAATTCCACAGCTTCCCATGTTTCAATAAAGAGAAACAGGATCAACTAGGATTGTATTATGACTTCTGTGGGTCGTAGGCAATTTTGCCTTCCTTTGCCCCTTCCTGCATGAAAACACACACAAAAATATTCAAAGTTCTGTTTTGTAAGTACATGAATATAAACATGAATATATTAATATTATATTCAATATGTATTATTTGACCTAAGAGCTCATTCTTTTCTTGTGATTTTAAACTAAGTCAAAGCATTTTTGTGGGTCCCTAAAAGTAATGAGCCCCCCAGCACTGTAGTTAAAGGAAAAGTTGGCCCCCAGTTCAATAGGAAAAGCTTTTTTTTTTTTTAATTTTTAATGTTTATTTTTGAGAGAGAGAGAGAGAGAGAGAGAGAGAGAGACAGACACACAAAGCACGAGCAGGGGAGAAGAGAGAGGGAGACACAGAATCCGAAGCAGGCTCCAGGCTCTGAGCTGTCAGCACAGAGCCCCACGCGGGGCCTGAACTCACAAACCCTGAGATCATGACCTGAGCTGAAGTCAGAAGCTCAACCGACTGAGCCACCCAGGTGCCCCAAAAAGCTTTTTCTTTGAAATAATTTCTATGTTAATAGAAAAAAAATTGAAACTGGAGGCTACTTAGAAGTTATACCAAAACTTGATTTTAACAAAAGTATCTGTCTTCAAAGTACCTCCCTCCCTAGAAGTAATAAGAAGTGGTAAAATGGAGTGCATTGAAATCCGCTTATTTCCTGTATGACATATGAGGGCAGGAGAAAAAAAAGAAAACTGGAAGCATAAGTGTGACACAGAAAACCAGAAATTGCTATGGATTTAAACAGTCATCAGGGAAATATCTGAATTTCTAATAATAAATAATCTCAGGATAGTTACCTCAAAAAAAAATTTGCTGTGGTTGGCCAATGGAAAATGAGAAATCTTGTGATTTCCTAAAAAAAAATATAGATTTTATATTCCAGTGGAGAAGGATTTTATATACACTAGGAAGATTCTACCTTTAGTAAGAAGTGAATAGAAAAGGGCAGATAGAGGCAAATTCTCACCGTTAGGGAAAAAATTTATGGCTTAAGTCATAAATTTAAAAATACCAAACAATATATGGCTTCAGAAAATGAATTAAAAGATAAATAAAATGAAGACTAAAGTGATAAAATAGAATTATTTCCAGGCAAATGAAAATACCCATCTGATTTCTCACAGTTTTGCTAATTACAGTATTAAAATATATATATATATATGACCTACCCTAATTGTCACAAAAATGACTGAAGTGTTCTATGAAAACAATACTAGCATAACGAAGTTACAATGTACATTTATGTGGTTCCCATTTGCTCTCATCCTGAGTTCCCAGAAATATTTTTCAGGCAGACTATCATATCCTTAAAATTTTGTTTTTTAAAATGATGTTTTCTATGATATATTCAGAGTCCACAAGACTGCATGAAAAAGTAATTGGTGCTAAATAAAATACATACCAAATGGATAAAAAGTTGAGATTATTCACCAACCTAACTTGTTCACACTTGTGCTAATACACAGACTTGGTTTATTTACCAAAACGAGCGCTAACAGTTACTATGCTAACCACATAGTTTTGTGGAGATACAGTATTTACGGTAGAAGCTATTAAAAAATCATTATGAAAGGTGCTTTACAGAATATAAGTGAACCGAAAGGAACTGGCAAATGTATACTGGCCACAACTACAATCTGAAAAACCAAGAATGGACTCAACTGTATTCTTTCTGACTGAGGACAACTTTGGGGCGGCAAAGGGAATCTAACTAATTATTTTTTAATGTTTATTTATTTATTTTGAGAGAGAGAGAAGGGGGGGGGCAGAGAGAGAAGGAGAAAGAGAATCCTAAGAAGGCTCCACGCTGTCAGCATGGTGCCTGATGCAGAGCTTGAACTCACTAACCGTGAGATCCTGATCTGAGCCAACATCAAGAGTCCAACACTTGGACTGACCAACTGAGTCACCCAGGAGGCCCCAAACTAATTATGTTTAATACTACATTTCAAGTGAGAAATTAAATAAAAGAACTTAAAGTAAGTGTGTGTGTATGTGAGTGTGTGTCTCTATTTGCTTATGGAGATACATGCATTGATAGATGGATAGACAGATAAATATAGATTGATATGATAACACTGACTGAATTTATAAGGAACCAATTATATCCCTATTTGACGTTTCAAAATTGATGTAATGGTCAGCAACTTAAAAATACAGATTTGTAGATTATCTCCTGAGAAAATGAATGACATATACCAGATATTGTGTGTATTATCCTGCAAAATCCTATCTGTTTATGAATTATTTGACATCACGTCTTAAAATAATATTTGCAAAATTAGCTTGAATGGGTTTGGAGAAGAACAATTATGTTGACTGACAAAGGGCTCTAAATTTATAAAGAGAGGGTAATCACACCTGTCATTGAATTGGGATGTAGTGAGTGTCGAGAGAATGTCTAGAAGGCTGGCTTAAGTTGTAATGTTCTTTAGTATTAAATTAATGAGGTAAAAAGGGAAGCAAACTGCACATTCGTGGGAGGTGTGAACGATAATAAACTGGCAGGTGTACTAAAGAGGAGAATAAACAGAGAAATAAATCGAACCACACAGACTATGAATATAGTAATAAACAGAAGAAAATGAAATTCAACTCAGAAAAATGCAACTATGTCAGACAAATAATCACCTCCAATAGCAAGATCATAGGACTTTTAAAAAGAGCGTAAGTTAAAATTCAATAGCGTTAGAGGAAGATAAGAAACAGAGAAGGGAATTGTGTATTTGTGTGTGCAGATATTATTTTATATAAGAATAACCAATATAGTTCCATCAGCTTCTATTCTAGAGCATTCTAGAGCCACAATAGGCCATTGATAACCAGGGCCTCTTGGCAAATATATTAATAAGAATTAGAGTCTTAGGACCTAGAGTCTACTACAGAATGTGGATAAATACAGAAAGAGGTAGACCTGCTATTTTTACTACTCAATAACCATGTTTTTCATCTGTCCCCAAGAGTTACATCCCCACACTTTTTATGCTCAAATGTAACCAAAGTATGTGAATGTTCTACATACCAATGTACTCATAACTGAAGTCCAGTGTGAATGAAAACACCTCCAGTCTTTTACGCATTTCTTGTCATTTGTCTCAGAATTCTTCCCCCCCCACCCATCCTCATATTCTGTATTTTACAGATTTCCCAGCTGACTGGAAAATAGATACAAAGTGAAGAAGTGAAATCTATAGAATATTCCCAAACGGTCTTTTAATCAGTAATAAATTTCCCTCCAAACTGTTATACGTAGATTAATGTTAAAAGGTAAGTGATTTAATTACAAACTCTCTCTTTTCAAAAGGTAGGTGATGATATCATGAAGCGATCCTATCCTTGCTTTTTAATTACTCTTGTCCATATCTCAGAGATTTTTCAGAACTCTGGGGTTTTAACGTCTCAAGGATTTCACAGGTATTTGTACACACAGCCTTCTGACTCACTAATTCAAAATTCCTCAAGTTGTTTCATGAAATACCCAACTTATATACATATATATACATGTATTTTTTAAATAGTTCTGTGATCCAACTGTTTAGAGAAATCTTGTGCTTATAACTTTGGAGAAGAGATTAAACTGGTGTATTTACTACATTATCAGAACCTTTTTTACTGTGATGAGTATGTTTATGGCATTGATTCTGGTGATAGTTTTATGGGCGTGTATCTCCAAACTCATCAAGTTGTATACATTAAATACAGCTTTCTGCAAGTCAACTTTACCTCAATCAAATGGTTCAAATAATTAAATTATTGGGGTGCCTGGGTGGCATAGCTGGTTGAAGGTCCAACTTCAGCTGAGGTCATGATCTCACGGTTCATGAGTGCTAGCCCCGCATTGGGCTATGTGCTAACAGCTCACAGCCTGGAACCTGCTTCGGATTCTGGGTCTCCCTCTCTGCCCTCCCCCACTCATGCTTTCTCTCTGCAATTCAAAAATAAATAAGCATTAAAAATTTGTTTAATAAAAAAGATTTAATTATTGATCTCACTTTTTCCCGTACTAGGCCCAAAGTTTATTGGTAAACTTTTATTAATTTTTTTAATGTTTATTTATTTTTAGAGAGAGAGAAATAGAGTATGAGCGGGCAAAGGCAGAAAGAGAGGGAGACACAGAATCCGAAGCAGGCTCCAGGCTCTGAGCTGTCAGCACAGAGCACAATGCAGGGCTCAAACCCATGAATCTTGAGATCATGACCTCAGCTGAAATCGGACACTTAACAGACTGAGCCACCCAGGCGCCCCTGGTAAACTATTTTTTAATTAAAAAAAAAAAAAAAAAAAAAAGATATGAACAAAAGAATACACAAATCATAGGTATATGACTTAATGAATTTTCACAAAATGGAAGAACTTAGAACGAGATCAAGAAACAAAATATTGAGAAGTTCTTCTTATGATCGTTTTCATTCATGACCCTCCCCACTATCCTGACGTGTAGTGCCATGGATTATTTCTGCCAATCTGGACTTACTTTTGTGGATGCTTTATTTATAAACTCATTTTAAATTAAACTATTTCTTTTGCCATAGTTGTAAATTCACATGCAGTCTTAAGAAATAGCACGTACAGATTACATACACCCTTCTCCCAGTTTTCCCCAATGGCAAAATTGCGCACAATTGTAGTACCATATCACAACTGGAAAACTGACATTAATGCAATTCATCAAACTTACTCAGATCTCACATTTTGCATATTCATATGTGCACGTATTGTGTCCTCTGAAATTTTGTCACATGTCTATATTCATGTAACTGTAAGTATAGCCCAGATATAAGTACATGTAAGTAGAGCCAAGTTCCAAGAACAGTTATAATATTAAAGGATCCCTCATGCTTTGCTATCGCTTGCGTAGACACATCCACTTCCTTTAGCATTCTCTCCCATCCTCCCTCTCCTTCACCCTTATCCCTAACCCCTGGGAACCAGGAGTCCATTTTCTATCTCCATTATTTTGTCTCTTCAAGAACTTACACAAATGTAATTGCATGGCATATAGCTTTTGAGATTCGCTTATTTCACTTAGCATAATTTCCTGAGATCCATCCAAGCTATAGCATATTTCAATAGTTTGTTCCTTCTAATTACTAAGTAGTATTCTATGTTATAGATGTACCACAGTTGTTTAAAAATTCACCCAGTGGGAAAAATAAATCACCCACTCAAGGACATTTGAGCTGTTTCCAGTGTTCTGTTACGGTAAATAGAGGTACTCTGAACATTCATGCACATGTTTTGTGTGAACATAATTTCTCAATTCCCTGGGATCACTGAGCAGGAAAGCAACTGCCAGATCATATGCAGGTGTATGCTTAGTTTTGTTCTGTTTTTTCACACACTGCCCAGCTCATTTCCAGAGTGTCTGTACCATTTTATATTCCCGCTGATGTAAGAGTGATTTGTTTCTCCATACCCTTGCTAGCATGTGGTGTTCTCACTACTTTTTATTTTATCCATTCTGATAGGGGTTTAATGGCACAGACTGTGGTTTTAACTTTCATTTTCTTAAGATGGCTAATAATGTCGAACAATTTCATGCGCTTACTTGCCATCTGCCTATCTTCGTTAGTGAAATGTCTGTGTAGTGTTATTTCCCACTTAAATAGATTACATATTTTTGTTTTCAGAGTTCATTATATAACCTACCTACATTTTTGTCAGATAAGCATTTTGCAATATTTTTTCCGAGTAGACAGTGAATTTTCCCATATTCTTTACAAGAACTTTCACAGAACAAAAGTTCTTATTTTATAGTATTTGTATGAAATCCAGCTTATAAATTTTTCCATGTATGGGTCGTGATTTTGGTGTCAACTCTAAGAACTCTTTGGCCAGCCATACTTCTTGTCTAAAACAAACAAACAAACAAAAAATTCTGATATTTTAATAGGAATTTCATGAAACCTACAGATCAGTTAGGGGAGAATTAACATCGTCACTATCTTGATTTTTTTCAAAAATCAAATCTTCATTTATTTAGTTCTTTTCAAAAATTTATTTCATTAGCATTTTGTAATGGTCATATAGATACCATACATGTTAGTATGGTACAAGTTTTGCACCTAAGTATGTTATTTTTTGTTATACTGTGTTTTCCTCGATACTGCAAAAGAGTTCCACATTTTCCCATCTTCCCCAGCACTTGGTACTGACTGTCTTTTCAATGTTAGCCATTCTGTTATGTTAGTGGTATAATACTATAACTTAAATATTTCCTGCTCATTCATGATGTTATTATTTTCTTATGTTTTGTCTCTTCTACAAAGTGCCTACACAATTCTTTTGCCTATTTTTCTATAGACTCTACTGTGTTACTGATAGGGAATAATGAACACACATACACATAATTATATATGTATATACACACACATATATATACACATTTATGCTAGATATGCTTTTTGTCAAATCTACATATTGCATATATCGTCTCTCCATATGTTTTTCTTATACTGTAAGCGGTGCTCCCAGATGAACAATTCCTTGGTTATAATAAAGTCCAATTTGTAAATGCTTACCAAATAAAGCTTTTTTTGTGTGAATTTAAGAATTCTTTGTCTACTTCAAGGTTAATGCTCTTCTAATTTTTTTCCTATGTGCTTACATATATACTTTTAAAGTTTATTTATTTTGAGAAATAGAGAGGGGGGGGGGGAAGCACAAGTGGGTGAAGGGCAAAGAGAAAAGGGGAGAGAGAAAACCCCAAGCAGGCTCTATAGTCAGGTTGGAGCCCAGATGTGGGGCTTGAACTCACAAACCATGAGATCATGACCTGAGCCAAAACCAAGAGTCAGGTGCTTAACTGACTGAGCCACCCAGGCACCCTGTGTGCTTTATATTTTTTACCCCATACCTCTTTATTAAAGAAACATTTTCTCATGCAGATAGAGAAATGTCACTGTAAATTTAAGAGTTAAGTGCCAGAGTTCTTTTCATGGAATATATATTCATCATGGCTGTGTTAACCTTTCCTAACAGACAAGATTTATGGGTTTCCTTCTTCTTTCAATTAGCATTGTTTCAGATGACTATACTATTCCAATATTTCTCTTAGTGGTAAGACAGTAACTACACACTGAGTAATCTCAAAGCTTCAGAGAATAATATAAACTGAATATCTTAATTAAATCAGAATTCTGATTCAGTTAAGACTACACTCTGGACTCTATAGTATTAAGAAAAAACAATGTGATTTTTCCTTTCTGTCATTTTGGCATAAATATACACCACATTATGATGAACGAAACTGGCTATGAAAATATATATTGTGCTCAAAGCTGTAAGACAGAATTTGGTATATTCTATAGAAGCTCTTTTCCTCCAGCTGTTGGGGCCTACATAATGAAACCAAAACCAATTATAATATAGTTCAATGCCAGTAAGAATACTTTTTCTTAGAAATGAGACTAATTTAGAGAGGTATATGGGAAATGGAAGACCTTTTGATCTACAAGAAAAAAAAAAAAGCAGCCAAACCCAACAAAGGCGTATATTTGGAATTAAAAGGAAGATACACAAAGTGTCTGAGTGTTATATATTGAGTGTATATATTATTTGTTAAAAAAAATCAGGGAATGAATCTAAACACCTGATCTTAAAACACGTATTACTTCACAGTACCTTATTAAAGCAATTTTTTTATTTCACAAATGTAAGGTTGGCAAGGTTTGAGGGTGAAGTAATTTTTAGAATACTTTTAAAAAATATTTTTCATACCTGCATTCTCCAAAAGTAATAAAACGTGAGCTTAAAGCATTAAAAAGAAATTTTAGAACTTAATTTAGTACTCATAACAAATATGAAATCAATAAGGCAAAACACATTATAATTTCTCTGATATACAAGGTAATGTATTTGAAATAAATGCTAATGACAGTTTCAGCCGATATTGGGCCTTGAATCATAGATAGTTAACCTTGGACGAATAGAAACAATATTTAGAAGCTACTGCATGGTGTATATTTGCTCTACGCATCTACTACTTGTTGACGTTACTAGTTCTTATTGTGACTAGCTATACACTAATGGGATCGGTTCCTATATTTTTATAAGATTATTTGTTATCTGTGCAAATAAAACTGTGCAGTATTAAAGCATTCAACTGAATGGAAATAAATGTAAGATTCTACATGGTTTTTATTGAGACCTACATACTTACCTAAACTTGCTCTTGCTAAGATTAAGGTGATCTGTCTCCTGTTTGTAGGACGACAATGATTATGTTTTTAATACAGAATATCTGTTAGTTTCAAACACAACTGTTTCCCTGGTTATTGTTACAGGGAAAGCGTTGATAATACGTCACTTTTTTTTACAAGTAGTTCGCATGGAACATACGACATGTTATACGGCTCCTTGGGATGGATAGATCAATAGAAGATTTAGAATAAAAGCTTAAAATACATGGCGTGAAGCTTAGGTAAGCCATTAAATTCTTTATCAAATTAGAGGATAAGGAAAGCAAAGTAAAATTGTTTGACACAGGGGCATTATTTTAATTCTAGCCTTCTCCCTCACACACTTATGCAAAACATTCATCCTTCCCATGCCCACACGCCATCGCCAACACTGGCATTCACAAGTATCTTTAAAAGTAACCAGAGAAGTATGTTGCCCTAAACGTTTCAGGTACCTTACACACATTGCAAAGAATATACCCTTTTCTTAAATGCCCCAACTGTAGAAACAAATGGTAAGGCTTAAACCTACTGTTGGAGAGAATGCTTTGCTGAAAAATCAAAGCTTACGATGACCTAATTGCTTAGAAAATCACTGTAAAAGTTGCATAAACCATCCATATCGATCACTTTCATAGAGTGCTTCTGAGACAAGGAGCATTTCCTATCCCTTGTTTATCCCACTTAATAAAATAGTTGACACCCTCACCTTTTTTCTTCCTCCCTTTCTATTGTCTAAACACTTTCACCAATATTTATTTAAAAATATATTCCAAATTGCTGAGAATCTTACCTCACTAATCCAGCCTCTATCAAAATTGCTATTTCATACGAGAAAAGATTGCACTTGGGAATGTACAGTGATTTTATTTTGAATACACTACTGGAGGACAAACAAATGTTTGGAAACAATACTAGAAAAGTCTGACATTGGATTTATTTTTTGCTTGTTCCAAAGCCACATTTTAGTGAACACTTTAAAAACAAAGACTGCATTTGCTTGAGCAGACTTTTATTATTTATGCCCTTGGAGTATAGTTTACTTTTGTAGGACAGACAGATGATGTTTCCACTCTATTTTATTAATTTAGGGGGGAAAAAACCTAATTCTTTCATCTTTGAAAGCTAAAAACTTATGTCAACTGGCATATTATTTACACAGATGGTTTAAAAGGTATTTCCAGTTTCTTTCTAAGAAAACTGTTTACCTGTTCCCTTGAATTATTGAGGAAAGTTTCAATTATTCCTTTGTATCACTCCTTGCCAAATCTTTATTTATTTATGGCATAAATGACGACGTACTTATTTAATGTTAGCTGCAAGACTTTTTCCAGGCACTGAATAAATGCTGAATGATTTTATAGAATAAGTATATGCAACTTAAATGAGTCAAATTACAAAACTACTTTCTGTAGAATGTATGGGTTGTAGTAGGAGAAACATACACGTAACAAAACAAGTGGAAGTTAACTTAGATATATGAGTTTTGAGTTGAGACATAATAAACACAGAAATATATTTGGGATAACTTGGCAGCAAAGAGTTCCTTGAGAATCTGGGATCTGATCAGGTTTTTGAAAATCTTACAGAGAGTAGCGTCGAGGTGTTGAGGCAGTGGGAGGATAGAGGACTCTGCCAGATTCGCTCTGAGGAAGAAGTGAGTAACTCACACTGGAAATGCCGAAGAGGGTTTCACTGAACTGATACCTCTTCATCATCATCTGCAACTACCAGACACCAAGAACTTTCAGAAAACTGTGTGAGTTGGTGGGACATTGAGTTGGTGGGACAACCAACTTGGCTGTGAGTTGGTGGGACATTTTTGGGACAGGGTACACTGCTGTAGCAACATGAAAGTGAAATTAGCCTAACTACCACTCCATGCCTCCCACCTTCCTTTATCACTCCATCCACAACAAAACTCCATGCTAGGGTGTCCTGACATCCAAGGTTATAATACAGACTACGCCCCAGGACCTTGTAAAATGGACATAGTGGTATTTCACAACATCACTATTGTTTAATTGATCAGTCCTGGCTACCCAGCACTGTGCCAAGTGCTTTCTATTTATTAGCTATTTACTTAAATGGCATAATAACTCTGTAAGTTAAATACCAGGCAACAAACCCGAGATTTAAACTTAGGTCTACTTTCACATTTTAAACTGTTATTCTCAGTTCGCAGATCCAGAAGCAAATGGTATTCATTGAGAAGAGGTAATTTAATACATGCCCTTTGGTATTTGTATATAAGATGTTATAAATATGTAATATATAAATGCATAAAATAATACACTGGTATACACACACAACAACAACAAAGTACATAACATAAATTTCTATTGTCGAGAGTTTAGCTAAGCTGTCTTGGCATCCATTTTGTTTGGCCAGCCAGTGTGCAGTGACCTTATACTGACACTAGCCTCTTCAATGTAAGCATATGCCCCAGATAACAGCCTGCAGAGTCACAAGGCAACACAAATTCTTGATATGACTTCTCCAACAACCCTCATGATCAAAATAGTCTCCCCTGTCTCACAGGGCCTTTTGCTATGTGCCTTTTAGGTAAAACAACCATGTGGCTTGCCAAAACCTGGCTTGTTAAGTTTGAATAGACCAATATGGCATTAGTCTGGGAACCCCAAAGCATGCTACACATGGGCTCTAATAAAAGTATGTGCCCCCAGATTTTGCCCTGCTGTCTGCATTGTGTCTTGACCTCACTATGTGGCCTTTCAAAGTGCCTCAGGTTTTTCCTCTGGAACCTATGAATAATAAACTTCTCTATTTCAAGTCCTCTTGAGATCCATTGTGGAGCCAAGGCTCACCATCTTGCAGCCTGTGCTTCACCTAGTAGGTATTAATTTGACAAATTCATAACATATATAAAATCCACTGAACTTCTATAAAATACTATTCACTCACTGTGCAACTTGTCAGATTAGTACAAATTTAAATAATATAAGGAACAAATGCTAAAGGATGTGACAAAGAAAAATCGCAAAAGTGCTAAGGTCAGATCTTTAATCTTCTGCTTCTTCTACAACAACCTGATATAATGAAACAGACGAAAAGGCGTACCAAGCAGGTTCAAATTCTGATTTCAATGCTCAGTCGCTAGCTGACTCTGGCAACTTAGCTTCTGTTATCTTTACTTTTCACATGTATTTCATTTGCTTAATACAAACTATCGTAAATTTTGAGGACTGGGCCTATTCTAAATACAAGGATTAACAAAGAGTAGCTGCCCCATAAATAACAGGAAATACAATTTTTAAAATATTTCCACTTCCTCAAGAAAAATGAAACTACTTCTCCCCCAAAGTTTTGAAACTGAAAACAGAGGCACCTTGGGAACAAATTGGAATAAAATATGAAATATGAAGATGGTAGGACAGAAATATTTACATATAAACTAAAATCAATCACGTAATCAAAATGCAAAAAGGTTAAGTGGGAAAAATGGTGTTTTAATTTTTAAATAAGAACCAGGATTAGAATCAGAATGTTAAAGCTATCATTTATAATGTAAATGTGAAGAAATTAAAACAACGTTGCTTACAATGTAAACAAAGAAAATGAACTTGAGAGATAATGTTTGAAAAGTAATAAAGCAGAATTGAGAGATGATTTGCAGAAAAGAAAATTACAGTGAAACATTTCCAGTATTACATAAAAATGGAAAGCATGGCTGCTCTTAAGAAGAAAAATAAAGAGAAAGACTTACCCAAAGCAACCCCAATGTTTATATTTCTTACTTGGCAAAAGTTGCCATATTGCTATATTAAATGGGGAGAAAAATAAAAGGCTGGGTTTAATTTCTTATGAATAAAAGATAATATGTGTGTTACTGACTCCCAAACTTCCTGACCCCAAAATGGCATTTAACTTCCTACTTTGAATTTTGATATCTTTATGATTTTAACCTAGTCCAAGATAAACATTATTATGACTTTAAAATGTTGAAGCCCTTTGAAAGCACTAACCAGTTTCTTACCATGTCAACTCCACTGACCACCTCTATAGCATAATGGTTGTACTTTTTACTTTGATTTAAAATTAAATTAATTCCCTGTTAATAAAATTGAATGTCCTTGCTCTATTTTCCCAAGGATGATTTTTAAAGTTGTACTTTAACTACACCCATCATGTTTTTACTGCTTGAGCCCAGACCCATTGAATTCCTCTTTCCACATAGTTTCATCTCATATGGAGATTATGGGTTCCTGTTTTCTCAGCTTGATGTTGGCTCACGGTCACTATTTTTCCATCATTGACTCGTCCAATCTACTTTTAAAGCATTAGTATATTTCCCCAGGCAGACTGTAATTAGTTAATAGTGAGAATGTGGAAATAAAAATCACAATCCAAAATCTGTTTTAGGGTTCATAGAGATTTCACTTAAAGTAATAGATCCATTTGGCAATGAACTATTTTTTCATAATATTTGAGGGATAACCAAAGCATTTTAACTATATCATGACCTCAGTGGGTGTTACTTAGTATAGTAAGAGATTTATATTTACACAGGACTATTGTTCCCTGTTTTCACTTCAAGATGAAAAATGAAAAGTTTGGCTGAAACTGTACTTGTGTCTAAGTTGTTGTTATACTTATGTTTTCCTTTATAAGAAAAACATTTTTGATAAAATAAATCTTCTGTAATCTTCACAACCATCTAAAGAGACAAATAGTTGTTTGTTTGTTTTTGTTTGTTTTTTCTGTTCCACAGGGATAAATTGAGGGGTACCTGGGTGGCTCAGTCAGTTAAGGGTCTGACTCTTCATTTCGGCTCAGGTCAGCATCTCACATTTCATGAGATCGAGCCTTGGGTCGGGCTCTGCTCGGGCAGCATGGAACCTGCCTGGGATTCTCTCTTTCCCTCTCTGTCTTCCCCTCCTCCTGCTCATACTCTCTTTCTCGAAATAAGTAAATGATCATCTAAAAAAAATAAAGTGATAAACTGAAGCCAGGTAATTTTAATTGGCTTGGTAACATTCGTGCAGCTAAAATCAGATGTTGAGAATCAAATCAAATATATACATATACATATATACACATATATATGTATATCTATAATTTTGCCTGTAAGTGCTGTTTTAGTTGGTTCTCTTAAGTCCATATGTGCCACAATTTCATTACTATTCAGCTGAAAACATTTTCTAAGTTGTATCATGATATTATTAAAGATCCGTGTGTTAGGGGCACCTGGGTGGCTCAGTTGGTTGAGCCACCAACACTTGATATCAGCTGAGGTCATGATCCCAACGTCATGAGATCAAGGCTGGTGTAAGACTCTGTGCAAAACACGAAGCCTGCTTAAGACTCTTTCTACCTCTGACCCTCTCCCCAGTTCATGCTCTCTAAAAAAAATTTTTTTTACATTACATTTAAAAAATCCATGGGTTATTGAGAAATATATATGGTAGTGTTTGGGGATTTTTCCATTATCATTTTTTTAGTTTTATTTTTCAGCCATTTCCACTCAGGCCAAAGAAAATGCTCTCTGTGATTCTAATTGTTTGAAAGGTACTCTAACTTTCTCTACTTTCCAGTCTGTGGTCCATTTTTTGTAATTATCATTTGTCCTTCACGAAAAACAATGGTATTATATAGTCACTGAGTGCAAAAGTCTACACATGCTCATTACGTAAAGCTTGTTAAGATGTTTTAATCTTGTGTTTATCAAAAGTTATCATTAAGAGAGTGAGGAGGCAGGCCACACAGTGAGAAAATGTATGATAAATATTATGTTTAATGGAGAAATCTTCCCTGTAAGACTGAGCTCAAGACATCACTATATAAATTACTATTTAGTCACTGCTGTTAGACATAAGACATCATTAAAATAAGAGGAAGAAATAAGAAGTCCAGGTTTGGAATTGACCGGTACGAGTGCTATAATTGTGCAAGACTATCATCTGCACAAGAAAAGCAGGAAAACAATGGCTACATCAGCGTGGAAGAAACGCGAACTCCGGAAATAGCTTTGCAAAATGGATGAGATATTTGTGGAAAAATAAATTTAGACTCGGATCTCACATCTTACATGGGAATACAGATGGAGACTTAAATGTAAATAAGAAGACCAGTAAGATATGGAGAATACAAAAATAATAGAAGGAAACAATAGAAAGTTGTACTAGTTGTAGTTTAAATCTAGGAGTGGGCGTGACCTTTTTTAAGTGTGACCCCTAGAACTAGAACTCATCAAAAAGAAAGTGCTGTATCTACTGACATAGCCCCTAAGTACCAAATCGCTACCTAATAACATCCTTAGGTACCAAAATTATTTCGAATGCCTATTTCCCCTAATAGAGGTCTCAATTCTCTGCAGCTACAAAACAAATTTCTGGTGTATTGTTATAGGATATTAACCAGATAAATCTTATTTTTATTGAAACAAAATAACGACAAATGCAATGCATTTCAAACACAATAAAGACAAATGCAAAGACAGCTATTTGAATGCAAATAGTTATTCACTGAAAATGAATAACAAAGAAATGGTATTTGCTCTCCAACTAATTGAGATATATTATCAAATTTCAGAAACTAAAAAATATGCTAACACTTTCAGAAGAGACAAAAGACAGATGGGATTAAGGCAGAATTTAGCTATATTCATACTGTAACACAATTTTATACTGCCAAAGGGGGCCGTGGAAACTATACTGAAGACAGTGTTCAGGAAACTGGCTTTCTCTATGGAGAAAAAGAAATTATACATCATTTGTTTATTCAATCTACAAATATTGACTGAACACCTTATAAATGCCAAGCTTTACCATCTGTTTCAAGGACCGAAGATACATTCATGAACCAAAGTCTCAACCTTTATAGAAATCACAATCTGGTGGAAGAAAAAAGTAATTAAGGAAAGAAATATATGATATGTCACATGGTGGCATGCTCACTGAGAAAAAGAGTCAGTAAAGAGGCTAGGAGGTTGTGATGGTGGTCACGTGACACTGAGGCAGGGGTGGGGCTGAGAGGCTGGGATGACGGGGATGGTCAAGAACGTCAAGATATAGTGGTGCTCGTGGTCATGGGGGTCATGGTGGTGGCGGGGCAGGTGTTCTTAGATTGGGAATCCTTTAAGTGTTTCGCTATTTTATTAGTTGTTAGAGAAGACCTCATAAGTGTTCTTTGGACACATAACTGAAAGAAGTGAGGAAGTAAGCAAGGCAGACAGGGAAGTGTAAAAGCCATGTATGTAAGTTGCATTTAGCATGCATTAGGAATAGGAAGGAAGCTTGTATGCCTGGAGTAATGGACATATAATGTGAGGATATACAGAAGAGCTGTGCAAACTCATGATGCTCAGAGAAATGCAGTGAGTTAGCATGTAGAAAACAAACACACAAACATATACAAACACAACATACACAAAGTTTGCCTTCAAACAAATCTTTCTTTCATTCAACATTTAGTAATATTCTAATGTGTTGTTTCTCCTGTAGTCTAAATTGCTCATGTTTACTGTTATTCCTATTTATAGCAAATCCTTGGAATGCTGTGAATATTCAACCTGTTAATCTTCTAACAGAATTTTGTCTGTATCAAGAAAAAGATTAAAGAATATACTCTGATGCAAATGTGTTTTTTTATGCTTAACCCCTTGATTTTAACAACTTAGCCAATTTCAAAGTCATTAATTTATGTCAATTCTTCGTAATCCTTTAAGTAAATGATACATTTCCTGGTATTTTCACTCAATATTTATTTCATTTTAAATCCAGAAAAAGCCTACAATAGTTCACAAGTCAATAACTGGCTTAAGCCACATATCTTGCTTACATGAAATAAGTCAGATTTACATAAATAAGTCCGAATTTCTGGCTTGGTTTTGTATTCTATTAAATGGAACACTGCATATTGAAATGAACGATTTCTAAAGAGGATTTTTGGTGCATCTACTAAGACTGTGTCTCTAATAGTTTTTACTGTATCAGTCCGTTTGGGAACTAAGTCAGTTATACCTTGACTTGTTTTAACTTGATTGTCAATTTAGTCCCATGGAAGACCATGAAAAGAGATGACAATTTTAATGTACTTAGGTTTAAAACTTCCTTGGTGAAAATTCTAGAGGTGAATGTTATTCCTCATCCCTTGGCCTGATGTCAGGTCATCGTGAAATAAGATGTACAATCATGAATCCACATTCCAGGCAGCTAAGCTCCAGTTAACCTTCTGCTGTCTGGCAGGTGTCATGAGGCGTGTTCTCAGAAACAGGACTAATAAAGGACCTTTAAAATATACAAGTAATACGTTGAATTGAAAAACTTCGAAAAACGGAAATGATACCAAAGAGTTGCTTAAACTCTGTGAATCCTTTAAGTCCCTATCAAGGCTCACCTCTATTATGAGGTTTTTATACTTCTCGACCTTATTGTATGTCCTTACGTAGAATATAAACATCTGTCAGATATATTATCAAGTACATATCTGGCTGATACAGTAGTATGTGTCAATGTGCTCTAAGTATGAACTGACGATTTTTCTTCTACTTTTAAAGGTTAAATGAAATATATATATATGCTTTTTACATCTATACAGGCTATCTACCTAAAACAGGAAGTACGAAGAAGATGCAAAGACTGGTATATACCTCAACCCTACTATTGAATCTAAATTAGGCTTATTATGTCATATTAATTTTAAAAAGTAGTGCCAGTGTCAACATCAAATATGATTCTAAATGAACACATGTACTTCATGAGAACAGGTATCATTTCTGTTCATCAATGTGAACACAGCACCTAAGCATGAAGTCTCATGTTACTATGCACTCAAAAACTGCTGTATACTCAAATGAATGCACTGAGGGAAAAGAAATGATTACAGATACAACGATGTGGAAATCTAGTTAGAATATCACCAAAGTCAAACTTGTTTGGTGAATTAGGCCCAAGAGCATATCCAGAGAGAAACATCTGGTAACCCCATCATTTAAAACAGATTATTAAGCCAGCAGCATTATAATGAAGTATAATTTCCTTTTCCTAGAACAGAGTTGGCCAGTGGGTCAGAATGATCACTGGCATCTTAGATTTCCTATTTACATCATCATCACCACTTTTACTTGTATCCCCACCTGCTTTTGCATTACTTTGGTTCAGTTTGCTCCCCAAGTCAGCCATAGTTATTTTAGGACCTCAGTTTCCTATCCCACGTACAATTCCCCTCTATTATCTGAAGAACCATTTCAGTCACTAAAAACTTCCAAAATTAAGAATTAACTAGCATTATTCTTTCACAAGTAAGATAACACTAATTGAACCAACTTATATCTGAAAAGAGATTAGTATACCCTTCCACATATAAAGGCATTTCTGTGTGTATTTTTCCCCACACTCAAAATCCCTTGTGCCCCCAGATGAAACTTTATGTAGAAATTAAATTACAATACATTCAAAAATGAAAATACAGCTTCTTTTGTTAAAATTGTTTTTAATGTTTATTTTTGAGAGAGAGAGAGAGAGAAAGAAAGAGAGCGGGGGAGGAGCAGAGAGAGAGGGAGATACAGAATCTGAA
Organism: Panthera uncia; assembly: GCF_023721935.1. Taxonomy (NCBI): domain Eukaryota; kingdom Metazoa; phylum Chordata; class Mammalia; order Carnivora; family Felidae; genus Panthera; species Panthera uncia. The sequence goes on along the minus strand of NW_026057577.1, from coordinate 16,045,088 downwards.
GCAGGCTCCAGGCTCTGAGCTGTCAGCCCAGAGCCCAACGCGGGGCTCAAACCCACCAGTGGTGAGATCATGACCCGAGCTGAAGTTGGACCCTCAACTGACTGAGCCCCCCAGGTGCGCCAAAAATACAGCTCCTTTATTTTCCTGTTCGTATTTTGTTCTCCCAACAAACCACTGTCCTATAATTGATCTTTATTATTTTGCAAAGCTACATCCCTAATGACAGCTACCTCTGCATTCCTTGGCCAAGCTGGGATGCTTTGTAAACAAACTCCAAACCATTCCACTGCAGTTCAGGCAGGGCTCCTGAGGAAGTAGACATGGGCTCGATCTGCCATCAACATATTCAAGGTGAATAAACAGTATGGGTGTGTCACAGGGGCCAAGTGGGAAAATTCCTTTCACCCCAGTATGCACCAACCACAGAGACTTTGCTACTCTTCCTTCATTCCAGAGCTGTTAGCCTTTCAGTTATCCCAGAAGTTACATCAGAACAGCCAGTCAAATGTGGTGGATATCTCCTATAAAGTCCCAAAGCCAAATAAATGTATGCTGTTTCTGTCATCAGCTTATCTGAATTTGGTTTTATCACAAAATAATCATAAATTCAAAAATTACTTATATTCGCTCATTAGGTGATCAGATATTCAATCTAACTATGTCTTAATTATGCCGCATTTTTTAATCTCTATTTTAGGTTGTGAACTACAAGAAGACAAGTTTTATTCATTCCTGATTATTATATCCCCACAACAGTGTCTTTAGAAGACAGTAAAACCATGGTTTATGAACATAATTCATTCTGCAAACATGCTTGTAGTCCAAAGCACTTGTGTATCAAAGTGAACTTCAAGGACCACTAAGTTGTGATCATGTGATGTTCAACATCATGTACTACTTGTATTGTAAGGCATCGCTTGTTTATCAAGTTACAATTGATTAGAAATGTTTACTCGTCTTGTGGAACACTCAGAACTCATAGAACAAGTTACTTGAAATCCAAGGTTTTACTATATTTGGGTTTTGAAAGTTTATTTATTTTGAGAGAATGAGAGCATGCGAGTGGGAGAAAGGCAGAGGGAGGAGAGAGAGAATCCCAAGCAGGCTCCACAATGCCAGCGCAGAGCCTGACACGGGGCTTGATCTCACAAACTGTGAGATCATGACCTGAGTCAAAATCAAGAGCAGATGCCTAACTGACTGAGCCACCCAGGTGCCCCCAGAATATATCTTGGTGCATTAATAAGTGAAAAGTCAATTATATGTGGTATGCTCTCGACATTTTTCCAGGCAAGGCAATTTCTTTCTTAATTTTACAAACCATGTTCTTTCTTTCTAGAACTAGGAAAATACCAGCTCTAAAAATTTTCAACTTATCTTCCATTACAAATATATTAAGAATTACAGTGTCAGTCACTGAACTGTACACTCTGTCCCTACAAAATGTCAGGTTGTTACAGTTATACTATTAATTATTATTACTATTTCTTGATGCCCTGCTGATCCCCTTGAGAAATATACATTTACAGAATTCAATACATTTAACTCTCTGCTGGAAACATTTGGACTAGTGGAAACAGCAAATCACTAAATCATTAAAGCTGTTAATTGTTCTTATGTGTAAAAGCAATTTACCATTAAAGAGTAGTTTATCACAGCCAGGGTCATCCCCACTGATGACTCTTTCACAGGGTTTTTTTAACCATGTAGGGAAAACATATTCTACAAGAGTATGAACAAAAATTATAGTTGGATGTGATATGAAAGCTTAAAATATACATTTAATTGTAAAGAAAGAGAAGTTCAAGATGAAGAGAGGGGAAGGCAGTGTCAGCAATGCTTATATTCAGAGATGTTCATAATTTTGCCTCTACTATGAGAACTGTATCCCTGGAAATATTATTAATAGGAAAACTGGAAGTGAAGACAATAGAATCAGAAGTTTAAGATTTAATAAAAGGCTTGTCATTTCCTTATCAACCTGAGATTGTGTCTTCCCAAAAACATCAAATAAAACTTGGAAAGATGGCTGTTCCTGTTCAGAGATTGGAAGACTCACCCTTGTCAAAAGGTCACTTCTTCCCAAATTGAACTATAGAATCAATGTAGTCTTAATAAAATCCCAGCAAGTTATTTGTAGATATCAACAAGCTAATTCTAAAATTTATGTGGAGAGGAAAAAGACCCAGAATCGCCAACACAATAATGAAGGAAAAGAGCAAAGTTGGAGGACTGACATTACCAGACTTTAATATTACAATTAAGGTACAATTGCCAAATAGTGTGATATTGGCAAAAAACAGAAAAATAGATAAATGGAACAAAACAGAGAGACCAGAAATAAACCCCATAAATAGAGTCAACAGATCTTTGACGAAGGAGCAAAAGGAAATAAAATAGAGGAATGATATTTATTGCTAGTTGGGGAACAACTAGACATTGATATGCACAAAATGAACCTAGATACAAGCCTTACACCCTTCACAAAGGTTAACTCAAACTGGATCACAGACTTAAATGTAAAATGCAAAAATATAAAACTCATAGAAGATAATACAGGAGAAAATCTGGACGATCTTGGGTTTGGCACTGACTTTTTTTTTTTTAATGTTTATTTCTGAGAGAGAGACAGAGAGACAGAGACCAAGAAAGTGTGAGCGGTGGAGGGACAGAGAGAGAGGGAGACAGAGTCCGAAGCAAGCTGCAGGCTCCGAGCTGTCAGCACAGAGCCCAACACGGGACTCGAACTCACAAACTGCGAGATCGTGGCCTGAACTTAAGTCGGACGCTTAATCGACTGAGCAGCCCAGGCGCCCCTTGGCGTTGACTTTTGAGATACAATACCAAAGCCACAATCCACGAAAGAAAGAAATGATAAATTGGGCTTCTTTAAACTAAAACTTTTTGCTTTATGAAAGACACTGTCAAGAGAATGAAAAGCAAGCCAAACTGGGGGAAAATATTTGCAAAAGGCACATCTGAAAAAGGATGGTTGTCCAAAATATAAAAAGAACTCTTAGAATAATCAAAAAATAAACAACTCAATTAAGAAATAGGTCAAATTTTGAGAGACACCTGACCAGAAAAGAGATACAGATAGCAAACAACTAAGCATATGAAAAGATGTTCTACATCACATGTCATCAGGGAAATGCAAAGTAAAACAACAGTAAGAAACTACTACGTACCTATTGGAATTGCCAAAATCCAGAACACTGACAGCACAAAACACTGGTGAGGATGTTTGTGGAGCAAAGGGAACTCTCATTCATTGTTAGTGGGAATGCAAAATGGTACCGCCACTTTGGAAGACACTTTGGTGGTTTCTTACCAAACTAAACATACTTTTACCAGTCTATCCAAACTAGCCATTGTGCTTCTTTGTATTGACTGAAAAGAGCTGGAAACATGTGTTTACACAAAAACCTACACATGGGAATACTTACAGCAGCTTTACTCACAGCTGGCAAAACCTAGAAGTAAGCAAGGTGTTCTTTCAGTAACTGAATGGATAAGTAAAATGTGGTACAGCCAGATAATGAAATATTAACCAGTACTGAAAATAAATGAGTACTGAAGATAAATCAGTCTGGGTGGCTCAGTCAGTTAAGCATGTAACTCTTGATTTCACCTCAGATCATGATCTCATAGTGGTGAGTTGGAGCCCCACCTGAGTCTCTGTGCTGACATCTCAGAGCCTGGAGCCCACTTCAGATTCTGTGTCTCCCTCTCTCTCTGCCCCTCCCCGACTCACACTAGGTCTCTCTCTCAAAAATAAACATATTTTTTAATAAGATAAAAAATAGAATTAAAAATAAAAAATAGAAAATGTTAAATAAATAAATAAATAAATAAATAAAGCAACAAATGAACTATCAACCCATCAAAAGATATGGAGAAAACTTAGATGTGTAATATTCATGAAGTGTATGCTCAGTAGACATAAACAATTACTAATGGTTCTTCTACAACTAAGTGAAAGAACACAATCTGAAAAGGCTACCTATTTAATGATTCTAACTATATGACATTCTGGAAAAGGCAAAACTAGACACAGTGAAAGATCAGTGGTTGCCAGAGTTTGGGGAGTAGGAAGGATGAAGAGGCAGAACAGAGAAGAATTTTAGGACAGTGAAACTACCCTGTATGATACTATAATGGCAGTAATATGTCTTATAAATTTGTACAAACCTACAAAATGTAAACCACCAAGACTGAACCATAGTGCAAACTACAGACTTAGAGTAATTATGACATTCCACTCTGGGAGTGTCCTCAAGATACTAAGTTCATTTTGTTAAGTTTATCAGTTGATTACTATAGTCTACAGAACACAGAAAAGTTCATTCCATTTCCTATAAGACAAAAGGCTAATAAAAGATTTAGATTAGAGAAAGTGCATAATATCCATATAATTCAAAAAAAGGTTCCCAACCTCTGGGTATTTGAAGCTTCTAGTGATCACGTAATAGCACATACTATTCGAGGCTTCCCGCATGCTAATTTTCTTCTTCTGCCAATTTTTGCTTTCTCAAGTCATTTTCTCCTTTTCTGCTCTTCTTACAAAACTGGTGTCTCCTCCCATTAAAGGGAATCACTCCTCAAATATTGTGGCTTCACCTTCCTTTTCCTGACACCTAAATGATCTTTCTCTCAGCTACTTTCTATCTCTATTGTCAATAGGCAAAGATCACTATGTTCTTAAAATACTGAATGCAATGAAAACCCAACTTTCATTGTCTTCAGGCACTTTATTTTTCTCATTTCCCTCAAAATGTCTTTAAATAATTTGGGGCACCTGGGTGGCTCAGTCGGTTGAGCGTCCAACTTGGGCTCAGGTCATGATCTCGCGGTCTGTGAGTTCGAAACCGCGTCAGGCTCTGTGCTGACAGTTTGGAGCCTGAAGCCTGCTTTGGATTCTGTGTCTCCCCCTCTCTCTCTGCCCCTCCCTGTCTCATGCTCTGTCTCTCTCTCTGTGAAAAATAAATAAACATTAAAAAAATGTTTAGTAATAATCTAGGGGCACCTGGATGGCACATTCAGTTGAGCAACTGATTTCTGATTTCAGCTCAGATCATGATCCCAGGGTCATGGGATCCAGCTCCACATCAGCTCCTTGGGATATTCTCTCTCTCTGTCTGTTGCGCCCTGCCCCTCTCTCTCTCTCTCTCTCTCTCTCTCTCTCTCTCTCTCTCGCCCCCTCCCCCAAACCCTCTGCTCACATGCCCACTCTCTACTCTAAATAAATAAATAAATAGATAGATAGATAGATAGATAGATAGTTTAATCAATCAATTTATTAAAAGAATAATCTAAATTCATCATCTCCAGATCCTCACCTCAGACTCCTAACCTTGTCATAGTTTGCAGATCTGAGAATCCTTGTTATTTCCGCAAATTTGGCCAGATGCTAGAGACATTAGGTTGCATAAGTACGATCTTCTATAGCTTTTGTTTCTTTTAAGAAATTCTTTGTTTTTAAGTTTATGTATTTATTTTGAGAGAAAGAGAGCACAAGCAGAGGAGGGGCAGAGAGAGGTAAGAGAGACAATCCCAAGCAGGCTCCGCACTATCAGCGTGGAGTCTGATGTGAGGCTCAAACTAAGGAACCACGAGATCATGACCTGAGCTGAAACCAAGAGTTGGACTGTTAACCAAATGAGTCACTCAGGCACCCCTCTTCTATAGCTTTTAAGTGTCACACTGGGTCATGTCAATGTACTTCTGTGCCACTTCTGGGCGATACACCACATCATCTTTTCATATTATAATGGACCTCATATCATATAGATCTATGCACTGTCATACTTCCACTAAGGACATGTTAGAGTTATCTTGAGACATTTTGTAGCATAAACAATATTATTTATTTGAGGGGCACATTAGAACAAAAAAGATCTTGCATATCTAATGGTCTGCATTTCTGAAATACTATGAGACTCTGAAATGTAATTCGAATTCTAGAATCATCTCACTAAAAAGACTCTTCAGCTAAAACTATTACAAATGTGAGAAACTTAATATTTCCTTAGGGTAATCCACCAAAGCTCATTTCACACATTTTTTCCTCCTTACATTTCCCTTCTGCTCCGTCTGCTGAAGTGTTTATACTACATTAGTATCGCTTAATATTGTAATCTTCTAATAAAAGGGACTGAAATGTTTCCTAATATAAAATCTTTAAACCCTGATTTAGTTCAATTCTCTGTATCATGGTTAAGGACTCGCTAAGTCCTGGCACGGAAAAGAAAAATTTGTTGAAGAATTCAGTCTCGTCCTGGCCAGATACATTCCAGGCCTTCCTAACCAATTCCAATTGGTCATTCATTCATTCCTTCATTTATTCATTGGTGTAGTCCGAAAATGGAAAACTGTCAGTATTATACATAAGAAGGTCACTGGAAGCATCAATGTTCTATTCTGTGACAGCTGACACCCAATTTTCCAATGATACAAGTAAAAGTTCAAGAAGTGGCAAGAAATACCTTTAATCAGAGAATCTCAGAAACAATCTTTTAACACAAAAGGTTCTGTATACCCAGCAAAGTCCCTTCCACTGTCTCTTTGCTTCTCAGAAGTAAACCTCAGAATTACAGCTCACCCTGCTCAGACCTTCTGCCTCGGACTAAAGCACCAATTGCCACCATCTCTATTTCTGGCCATAGGCAGCTCTCGGTCACAGTCCTTTTTGTCCGCTTTCCTTTCTACCTCTCTCTCTGGGAAAACTTTGGAGGTTACGCCACCACAAGCTTCTGCTCTCATGTTATGGGTACTCAAAGTGTATGTTATCCAGATAAACAGATCTAACACACCATAACATTTGGCAGAAGGAGCCCAAAGTAAACTTCAATGATTAAGAGATGCCGGTATCATTTCATCTGGCTAAAAACTGCAGTTTAAAGAAAGGCAAAGTCGTCACTTTCAGTTTCATAATGACTTATTTTTTTTTAATTTTTTTAATGTTTATTTATTTTTGAGACAGAGAGAGACAGAGCATGAACGGGGGAGGGGCAGAGAGAGAGAGAGACACAGAATCGGAAGCAGGCTCCAGGCTCTGAGCCATCAGCCCAGAGCCCGACGCGGGGCTCAAACTCACAGACTGTGAGATCGTGACCTGAGCTGAAGTCGGACGCTCAACCGACTGAGCCACCCAGGCGCCCCCATAATGACTTATTAATGGCTTTAAAAATAAGAAACGTTGAGCTCTCAAAGCTATGGCATACTATTTTAAATCTTTAAGTTTTAGTTTATAAATACGGAGATTTTATATACTGCAGTGGAAAAGAAGCCCATATAATACTCTTGATACATAGATGACCTCAGACAAAATTAGAATGAATCAATCACTTTGATTGTAAAACCATACGGAGGACGAAATAAGCTTCTGTTAGAACAACTCTCTCCCTGGAGATAAGTGTAAGCTCTGGACAGAATACAGAACATGGTCTCTCAAAGTAGTAAAGGGAGAACAGAGGCAGATGGGGTGCCTGGGTGGCTCAGTCAGTTAAGTGTCCGACTCTTGATTTTGGCTCAGGTCATGATCTCACAGTTCGTGGGATCCAGCCCTGCACTGGGCTTCTGCACTGACAGTGTGGAGCTGCCTTAGGATTCTCTCTCTCCCTCTCTCTCTCTGCCTCCCCCTGCTTGTGTGTATGTACTCTCTCTCTCTCTCTTTCTCAAAATAAATAAACTTTAGAAAAAAAAATTAAGAGGCAGATGATTCTGGAAAGGGGATGATATTTGGAAGAAGAGAGTGGCAGTGGGTGAATTTCGCATTTTTGTGCCTTCTGGACTGAGGCCAGATATGGTTGAACCAGGAGAAACTCTAAATGGCCTGAGGAGCTGGAGAGAATATGAGACAACAAACTTGGAGATGTAGGGAGAATCACATCAAGAATAGAACTAGAGAGGAAATATTCCAAATCTGTAGGTAAACTCTTCCAGAATCTCCAAGCAAACCAAAGTCATCCATGAGTAGGTCATACCCCAAAGCAGCCCAGCCAGGAATAGAAGAACAGATGGAGACTTTTGACCTGACACCGAAATACAAGAGTTTACAGTTTGAGTCCAACTAATTTAATGCCTACTAGGCTGAAATGAAGACATCAATACTCTTCCAAGAAGCACAGCAGAATCCAGAGTCCTCACAGCATGATATTTACACTATACATCTAAGTAGTTCAACGTTATCTTCTTGCTCCACTATCCTGATTTTAGTTAACTGACTAATCAATACACAGTTCATGTCCATTCGCTAATATGTATCATTGAGATACGCTCACAACAAAGGGTTCGCTCTAAGGGAGATTTTCTAATGTAAGCAGTGGGAATTCTTAGAGATTTTATATTAGGGGTGGACAGAGGCCACTGTCTTCAAAATATTCCTTTCAGAAACAACTGAGAGTTAGCTTTTGCCCATGCACAGATTTGGCCACCTTCATTTTGTATAAAACGTGTATGATGCTCTTTCCCATAAATATGTAATATCTTTTAACTTAATGCACTGCAACTCCCTAGGATTCTAATATTCTTTGCCCCAACTTGATTTCTCATAAAGCACTGTAGGTTATTTTCCTTTTGATGGCAATTTACATGTTTCATCTTTGATTAAAGAAATTCAAAAGGAAAAACTGCCAACAAGTGAGAATCTTTGTAATGCTATGAAAGACCAAGTTCTCTCATTTCTGTCTGACAAAAGCAATTAGTCTCATTAGTTAAAACTGATTCTAAGTAATCATGCACCAAAAATGACAACTTCTTTGTGGAAAAAACAATACACTCAATGAGAGCCATTTCCTTTGGAAAGTGCATTCCAGAGGTGAAACATTTTTTTTTCTGATGTTAGAATTTCAACACATTGGATAATGATTAAAAATTAAACATCATTTTTAAATGCAAACAGTCATCTATTATAATTACTGTCAATTTTGCAAAGAGAATTTAGAATAAATTATGAGTGACAGGCCCAGCGTACTATATTTGGGGGTGGGAAGAGGCTAAGGTTAAAAACATTGCCAAGAATCGGGGTGCCTGAGTGGCTCAGTCAGTTAAGCATCCGACTTTGGTTCAGGTCATGATCTTGTGATTCATGAGTTTGAGCCCCGTGTCGGGCTCTGTGCTGACAGCTCAGAGGCTAGAGCCTGCTTCAGATTCTGTGTCTCCCTCTCTCTCTGCCCCTCTCTAACTCTCTCAAAAATAAATAAACATTAAAAAAAATTAAAAAAAAAACATTGCCAAGAAAAAAAAATCCAGAATATAGTACTTTGGATGAAATATGAAGAAGCTGAAATGGAAAAGACTTAAATTATGAGGAGACACTGAAGATCAACAGAGAGAAAAATGTATGAATTACTAAGACAATATGTAAACTCACTGGAGAGCGAAATGAATAAATGTGTTTGGGAAGTACTATATCTAATAGCCCAAAGATGCCAATTATCACTCGAATTGCATAAAATTAGTACAAAGTGGTATGAAAATGTCAATTACTTATTTAAAGGATCTAATAGGACTATACACTTCTATTTTACCAAGGTATTCAAAAGTTCAACTCCTTTTTTAATGTCTTAATTTTTCATCCAGTAAGCAGTTAATGAGTTCTTCCTATTGGTCAGGCCAAACACTCTGTTAGGGGCTGAGATACCAAAGCAAACAAAGTGACACACTGAGGCGTCCAAAAGGGAAGGTACTTCAGGGAAATGTATGCACATCATTTCAGTGGCGAATTCATTATTATAAATTAAGAAAAGAAAGACCAGGGGCACCTGGGCGGCTCAGTCAGTGAAGCATTTGACTTCAACTCAGGTCATGATCTCATGGTTCATGGGTTCAAGCCCTGCAAGGAGCTCCTCACTGACAGAGTGGAGCCTCTTTGGGATTCTCTCTCTCTCCCTTTCTCTCTGCCCCTCCCTCCCTCCCTTCCTCTCTCTCCCTCCCTTCCTCTCTCTGTCTCTCTCTCTCTCTCAAAATAAATGAATAAGGGAAGAGAAGGAAAGGGGAGGAGCAAAGGGTATGGGAAGGCAAGGCAAGGCAAGGCAAGGCAAGGCAAAGCAAGGGACAGGAATGGGAAGGGAAAAGAAAAAGGAAAAAGCAAACACCAGACCAGATCAGTGGTAGGAAATGAACAAAGGAAGATGATAAACCGGAGGGTCGAGGAAGGCATCTCCAAGAAATGACAGGAACTGAGACCTGGTGGATGACAAGCGGTTAACTAAGAAGAAAGGGATGGGATGGCAGGAATTTAAGACAGGCTTCCAGAAGTACAGCGACTGCCCCTACCATATGGAAACCCTTCCTGTTATGCCCAGTAAAGTTCATCAGTCCCTTTAGCTGTTCATTTTCTACTGCCTCACTTTTCCCACTGTATCATAATAATGTTTGGTATGTTTTTACCCAACTGAGCTCTCTAAAGGAACAGTTGCTATGAGGGAACTTTCTTTGCAAATTTAGAGAAACAAATCACTGCAGTTTTTAAATTCTGCAAGAGGTAAATTAGAAGTTTATGAGATAAGATAGTGCCTTTTTTGGTATAACCACTACCTTCCTTGATGGCTGGCTTCTAACAGATGATCAATATATACTAATTTTGCATTACTTATACATATCTATGCCTGTTTTATGAAGATTAATATAAAAAGCAGTAAACAGTAACACTGTGCCCTCAGACAAACATATACCACACACATAGACACATGAGATACACATGCATATACACACAAGCACATGCACGGAAATACATACCTGACCACCCTAATTCCCATGATAACTCTTGATTAAGAGCAAATTTCAATTTGCAAAAGCATATGTGTATTAAGTTTGAGTAGATGCTAACATACAATCTAAGTCAATCATATCTAAAACATAGTATTTCATGACACAAATAACATTTAATAGAGCCAAAGAAGTTAAGAAATCTTAGAGTATATGTCCTAGAATGAAACCTATGTTATTTTTCTATGACTTTAATTAAATAATTGAAGGAAATGCTCAAAGTCTTAATAAAAATAAGGGAATAAAGTATGCAACACCTGAAAAGAGCTGATGATAATGTAATAAAAATTGCAAAGATTTCCAATTTTAGATATCATTTTAAGGTTTCTTTAATGAAAATAGGAATTTAAGAAATGAAATAAGTGCCCTATCTCCAGATATCCTCTTGAGAACATAGAAATTATTATCTAAAAATATACAGTTCTTATTTCTCTACTACAAATTGAGGTCAATATTTTGAAAACATTATAAATCATCAAAATAATTTGAGAAGAGCATAGTTCTTGCTCTCTAGAAATCTATCATGTACCTAATTGTAGAATATTAATGTAAAAAAAGCCTATGTATCCACTTATAGTCCCATTGTGTGTGCATTGAATATCTTGTCTCTTCCTTGATTCATTTTGGAGCAAATTATTAATGCGCAGTTACCGAGTTCAAGTATATCTTATTTTGAATCTAATGGACCTCTTAACATTGAAGTATCCCAAAACTCACTTATGAGTCATCTATTTAAACTTATAGCATTAATTTTCTCATTGAGTCTTTAAATAAAATCTGTATGATGACTATTGAAAAATGTCTAACTCTAACACAGATCTTTCTGAAGAACTCTGAACTCTTATATGCAGCTACCTACTCAATGTTTCCACTGAATGTTAAGATGCCTCCAGCTAAACCTGTCTAAAACCTCTCAGTTGATGGTGGCTCCATTTGTACTTTTCCAAACAACAAAAACTACGGATGGCTATCTCAACTTTTTCTTTCTTTCATGTCATTTTTAATGAATAAAGAAACCCTAGGGTCAAGCTTCTATATAAGCTTGTCCATGGTTTCACTCATGGCACCTTAGTAGATTTTTAAAACTACACAGAAAAACTTTTTTTTTTTTAAATTTTAAAAAGTGGGTGCCTGAGTGGTTCAGTCAGTTAAGTGTCTGACTTCAGCTCAGGTCACGATCTCCCAGTTTGTGGGTTCAAGCCCCATATTGGGCTCTGCACTGAGAGCTCAGACCCTGGAATCTGCTTCAGATTCTGTGTCTCCCTCTCTCTCTCTGCCCCTCCCTGGCTCGCGCTCTGTGTCTCTCTCTCAAAAATAAATAAACATTAAAAAAATTTTTTAATTACACAGAAAAAAAAGAAGTTCATGAAGAATGCCTAGGACATACTGAAAAGCACTATTACATTTATACATTCATGCTAAATTCATAAAAATAACAATAATAACAACAATACTGACTTAGTCGGCCTCTATGGCTCTATTTATACTTCTTGAATTCATTAAGAAATTAAAATGCATTTTAGATCAAGAGATAGTCAACATGCTGGGAGTGCTGACTTTCTTGCCCTACTAGGAGAACAATGTCCATAGCAATAGGGCAAAGAATTAATGAGTTTTCATGGGTTCTGAGGTGTCTAGACAATGAAGTACTTACTGGTCAGTTTGTGACATAAAATCTTGAAGAGAACAAGACCTAGCAACAGAGTCTGGATCTGTGCATGTTTTAACATGGAATAAACTATGACGGCAGATATTAAAAATACTGAATGATTTCCCCATGTATGTCATTTGATACGAAGTTCATGTTCACCATTTCAGCACCTAAAATAAAGCCCCGTCTGTCTGCATCCTAAGACGTGACTTTTCATATCACTTCAGTATCAACATCATGTCATTGTCATCGTAAAATGAACCACCCAGGGATACAGTGTGATAGGGAACAGAGTACTTCATCTTACTTAAATGCACAGACAGTGAATTCTGAGAAAGTACCTGTCAGGAAGATAAAGATGATATATTGCAGTCCACCTAAGACAAGGTAGCTATCATTAAAGCAATATACAATACTAGACTCCATAAAAAAGTATATTTATAAAACATAATGATTAACAAAATACTATAAAAAATATCTTTTTATCAGGTGGGTCTGGGAAGAGAAATATAACCCAGGGCCTTTAAGCACCCTCAATTAGCCCAACAGAGATCCTGTCCCTTAGAGGAGAGGAAGAGATACTTCTTTCTGCCTGTCTGTCTTCTGTCATCATGGATATTTGTCTCAAAGGCTTGGGGAGCTTTAAAACCCAGCACTCAGAATTATTTCTCACTCCTCTAAGAAAAAAAATTCTACTCATTATCCCAATATCTCAATTTAAGTTATTCTCTAATTCCAGACAGACATTAATAAATCAGTTGACAAATTTGAACAAAATGGGAAAACTGTCATAGTTTCTTACGACCAGTCGATTATTCAGACTATCAGGCAACATGGATGAGCCAGCCATGCGCTGTGATCAGAGTCCAGCTTGTTTGAAGCCATGTGACTCTCCCTCTGACTATCGTGCACTCCGGACGAAGTGGAGACGGCACAAAGTGAATAGAGAGCAAAAAAGGAAAGAGACCTCAAAACGAGTCATTTGTCACTCGTCTGCTTAAAACCACCCATTGGTTTTCAATCCCATTTAGAAAATAATCCTTACTCCTTTCTAAGTTAGAGAGCCATAGGTGGTTATCAGCGTTCGTCACCCCAGCCATCTTGGATTTCTTCAGAAAGGAAATCTCCAAACTCAGGCCCTCCCCAGAACTCTGCCCCTGCTCTTACCTCTTTATTCTATCTGATTCTTCTATAGATCCCCCTTATTTCATTCGTGCATAAACTCAAGCACTGCTTTCCCAGGGAAGCCTTCTGCAAGGACGTTCTTTACAGTAGCCTCTCCTCCATCGCTGCTGTCCTCCTTACTTTCTACCACCTATTGCTTGATCTACCCTGAACTTTAGTCAAGGTGATTATCACTGCTTAGTAGTGTATACAATCCACAGGTTTCTGCTGCCAGTATTTGGCCCATAATAGAAAACTGAGGCAAGGGTTCCTGTTGATGATTTATCCCAGGCACTAAGAACAGTGTCTGGTACATAGTAGATATTTAATAATATTTTCAAATTAACTATTAGTTTAAGGATATGTTTAAAAAGCATTGGAGGACATTTGTTTCTCCATTTACTTTGTTCCCTACTTACATTTAGACGAACTTATTTTAAATTTTAGTGGCTCCTTTGAGATGTGGCTCCTTTCTGAAATTTCCACTTGTTTCCAAATATTGTTTGGAAATATTAATTTGTTTCCAAAATATTAGTTTCTGGAAAAGAGGTAAATGTGTTCATTACTAGCCCAGGGCCATCTTGCTCTGGATCTGATTTCCTATTACAAAATCAGTTCTAACAAAAGATACTATAACTTCTCAAATTATCTTTTGAGAGTTTTGCAAAATGGAAATATTACAATGATGGAAAGGAATGCAGATTTAAAAACAAGTACAAGTGATATTCGATGAAAATTGAGCATCTATAGACAATAACCTGATGTACAAATTAGTGGCATAATTTAAATCGCTTTAAATCTTTAAATCGCTCTTTTTAGAGTACTACCTTGTTGTCATAATCAACAGAGTTACCTATGGAGTGTTTTTTTAGGCTTAAGACACAGTTCTGGGCACAGTGTGAATAATAACGAAGCTCCAAGAATTCCAGTTAAATCATAAATCTAAGATATATATTAAAACACTGAAAACAGAAATTTCAGACAATACATGATAATTGAAAAAGGGGGGGGGGGCGGCTACCCTGGGGAGCACCCGCGTGGCTCAGTCAGCTAAGTGTCCGACTTCAGCTCAGATCATGATCTCGTAGTTCGCAAGGTGGGGCCCTGCGTCGGTCTGTGGGCTGACAGTTCAGAGCCTAGAGCCTGCTTTGGATTCTGTGTCTCCCTCTCTGCCCTTCCCCCATTCATGCTCTGTCCCGCTCTCTTTCAAAAATAAACTTAAAACAAATTTAATAAAAAAATAACAGGCCACCCTGGGTCAAAAGACTGTAGGCTGAGACAGCTGACTGGAAGTGGAATATAGGAAGTGCAATTGAAGGCCATCTGTGATTTACAAAACAGATTAAAAAAAGAGTAACTCAACAGGGATAAAAAGTCAGGGAAGATTGCGCCCAGCATTTTGGACATCAGCAAGTATGCTGAGCCTTATAACAAAAGGGAGGTTGTGCAACGTAAAAGGAAAAGATAGACCTACAAAAAAAAATTTTTTTTGGCCACATTGTTGAAGTGTTCTGTAGGCATCAGAAAACATTATTCTAAAATTTTCTAAAAGTGAAATATGAGTTAATCTTTCATAGTAAGAAACAAATTCCTTTATAGAGTTTCTCTTAAACTGATGCTGATGTGGATAGTTTTGTTAGCATCCGAATATATATTTTTCACCTCTGAGAGAATCTGCCTTAGTAGTAATACATAATCATATTTAAATAAAATATGTGTGCTTTCCTTATCATGAATTATATACTTTTGAGGCAAAATTAGCTTAATAAAAGATCCAGAAAAGCTTCATGAATTACTTTGTCTTCATCATCAAGTCAGGGAAAAAGTTTTCAAATTTTAATATGAATATAGATATATTTTCCAAAACATTTCCTAAAGCAAAGGAGAAGAAAAATATTCCTTGAAGGATAAAATACTTTTGGTATAATATGCCAAATGCAGGTGTGACAACTTCTAGGATTCTTTGATATCACACACAGCAGCATCCCAGAGGCACAACTGTTACCCTTTCTTCAGCACCAGAGGAGCTGAAATTTAAGCCCCTGACTGAACACAGGGCCAGGACCTGGCTCTTCCTAAAGCCTAGTAGTTTAGGCTCCACACTTGGCTGCATTCCCATACTTAGTTCATGTAGACTGAGGCATAACTCTAAAATATTTGATGCAAACCCACTAACTTCACTACATTGAATTTTATGAAGAGTCTACTTGAACACTTGTAATGTTAGGAAACATTCAACCACTGTCCTACAAAAAAGAAAAAAAAAACCCTGATATTCAGAATACTAATTAGCAGTGTCGAGACAGGACTTCCTGATTAGAACAACATCTGACCTCCCCTGGACTGTGTGATCTTAATGAGAACACTTCCTGTACGTGAATTATAGTTTAAACTGCAAAACACACACCATGTATCACAGTGTGTGGACAAATCTGAAAGTAAATTATAGGTGTTGGTCTAAAAAATTATATGTATTTCCTCAAGTATACACTTTAGTCTGTACTCACCGTGGTGTATGAAATTGTGGTAATTATTCTAGTAAAAATATTCATCTAATTCTAGAGGTAAACACTAAAGAGACTAGGATAGCCCCAAACCCTTTGTGAAGTGCATATAGCATCGGATTAATGTGAAGCAATCTTACAGATGAGCGTATTACAAAGATATTTGGGAAGAGAGATTTGGGGATTTAGAAGTTGCTAGGATGTCTTCTACATGGAGCCCATGGGGAGATAGCTTCACTGAACAATGGAGCTTAGCTGGGCTCAGAAAGAACAAGCAGAGGTATAGAGCAACAGAATTCTGTTTCTTTGTTTTTGTTTTGCCCACAGAGAGTAACTTTGTGAAAACCATACAGTGAGAAAATAAGTTTTGTCAGAGTATCACATAAAAATACACTGGTAAGTCTGGGACTTCTTTTAGAAGTCAGTATTAGGTGTCAGTATTTTTTAATCATTCTAAAGTTCGTAAGAACTTAGAGAATTTTGATAATATTTAGATCTAAAAAAAAGTGACCTGAAGTTTGTTGTGGAAGATTGCTCTGAAAGCAAAGCAGAAGTCAAAATGGAAGCTAAGAAAAGAGTCATGGAATACAGCTCATTCATTCATTTGTTTATTCAAATATTCCTGAGCGTTCATGGACTATGTGCCAGCCACAGTAATGGGAAGAGACAAATGTGTAAGCTGTGTAGTTTATGGTAAGGGAAAAACAGTTAAAAGCTGCAAATCTAATTTAAAATCGATTTCTTAAAAGTTACAGTTATTCCTAGAAGCAGAAAGATAAAGAGGGAGATTAATCTGGAAGACAGGCTTGTTTGGGGTTGGGTGGTAACTTAAGTTTTCTTTCAGGAAATAGTATCCAAGCTAAATCCTGAAGGAGACAAAGGAGTAAAAGAACTCTTGAAGCAGAGGGGACAGCATGTGTATGGAATTCAACGTGGGAAAAGTCTCCAAGTAGCTGAGAGAAGAAAAACATGACAAGCAATTTGTAGACAGAACAACATGAGATAAATTTACAGCCATATGAAGACACTAGATACTAAGGGCTTTAAAGCCCACTTAAAATTTTTATCTTTTATCCTACATGCAACCAACTTATACACGACTTTTAGATCTGAGAGTCAGGTTGATGTATTTTAGCTTAAAGATTACATTATGCCCAGGTAAAACACAAATAATAGTGAACACGGGTGATAACAAGAGAAAGGAAAATAAGATGACCCAAGAGTTTATAAAAATTTAAGTTTAAAAAAAGATAAGTTTGTCAGAACAGGGCAACCAATTGGCTGATACGAGAAGTTGATAGATACAAAAAGCTGTAGTTACAGGTTGAATAATAGGCCCATGAATAAAAATGAGAAAAAAATGAAGAGAAGCTCGTGGCTGGAAATGATGAGTTTGTGTTAGACACTGTTAACATCTCTATCACAGCATGTATCTACTCATCAGCCACTTTAAAAGGGGGCATAGAACTTCTGTGGCCAAGATGAGCATGGGACCTGCTTTACCCTCTTGCCAGAAACAACGAAAAATACAGACAAAATAGATGAAACAATGCTCTTCAACATTTTGGAAATGAGGTAATTAGAGATCATGCTCTCTGAGAGAGATAAATAGACATGTAAAACTTACAACTGCCCCAGCTCTATGCCTGAAGTAAATCGACAGATCTTGGTTCAGGCAGTTGGAAGCCAGACAGAGCCCAATAATCTACGTGACCTGAGGAGAGAGACCAGAGAAAACAAGGCAACTGAACTTTCCGAAGGAGACTATTAGAGAAGAGAGAACTACTCATGGAGGGAACTCTGGAAATTTACACAGGGTGCTCATGGATTCAGTTGGGTACTGAGCAGCACGTATACATGACCAAACTACTCCAAGAGTAGGAAAAGAACCACCCCCAAAGACTTAGAAACAATGGTGTGTACAGATCAGACAGGACTGGGATAAAAGTGCCTGCTTCTGTCAGCTAGACTGAAAATCCTCCTAACTCACAGAACTTTCTAGAATTCAAAAGGATTCTGTCTTATGAGTCAGAAAAAAAAAATAATGCTAGACATAACACTGCTCTTGTCTCACATAACAAAGCTTAAATATAAGACCCCAAATTATGAAACTGCTTCCAAGTAACTTAACCATATGCCAGAATAAAGCTCGAGAGTATTTTTGAGGATACAAAAATATCCGCACTCAAGAGGGTAAAATTCACAGTGTCTGGCATCCAATTAAAATTCGTAATGAAAAGAGAAACCAACTGATCAAACTAAACCAGAAATGACATGGGCAATATTAAAAGTTATTCAACTGCCCCTCAAGAAGCTAGAGTAAAGATTTAATGTGTTAACTAGGTACACAAGATATGTTAAAAAGAGACAAATCAAACTTACGGAGTTAAAAATAGAAAATACATTTGATGAAATAAAGTGGCAGATAAGATATTGGAGGGAAAAAAATATGAATAAGCCTGAAAATAAAATAACAGAAAGTATCCAAAATAAAATAAGAGAGGAAAATTAAACAGAAAAAGTAAACATAGTATCAATGAAGAGTGGTGAACACCAAGCAGAAAAATGTATTAATGTGTGTGTATAAATGTGTGTATATATATTATAAACAACTTGATAATGATGTGATCTAATATATTTTTAAGGTACTTTCCTGCCCTAGTTATTTCTTCAATTTTCTTGAATCTATTTGTTTATAATTTCATCAAATTTGATGCATTTTTGCCTATCACTTCTTTAAATATGGCTCTGTCTCCTTTCTGTTCTTCAGTGGCTCTCTGTGAAGAAAATTGATGACATATCATAAGGCAGCATTATGGGGGATTTCTCATGGATGATTGTAGAGATAGATATTCTGAGGCCTACCAATAAGCATGGGAGAAAACTTAGAAAAAGAATCTCCTCCCGTCAAGTCTTCAGGTGAAGCCCCAACCACAGCTGAGAACTTGACTACAAACTCATGAGAGACTTAAACCACACCCACCATTTAAGCTGTGCCCAAATTCCTGACTCACATAAACTATTAGGTAACAAACATTCGTTGTTGTCAGCCAGTAGACTTTGGAGTAATTTGTTATGAAATAGTTGACAAATAATACACAGTAACAAATATTAAAAATCTTAGAAGCTAGAGAAAAAAATAACATAATAAATTCCTTATTAGAAAACATGCGAGATGGGGTAGGTGGCTCAGTCGGTTAAGCGTCTGACTTCAGCTCAGGTCATGATCTTGCAGTTCGTGAGTTCGAGCCCTGCATCGGGCTCTGTGCTGACAGCTCGGAGCCTGGAGCCTGCTTCGGAGTCTGTGTCTCCCTCCCTCTCTGCCCCTCCCCTGCAGATGCCCTGTCTATCTCTCTCTCGCAAAAATAAGTAAACATTAAAAAATAAATAAATAAGGGGCACCTGGGTGGCTGAGTTGGTTGGGCATCCGATTTTAGCTCAGGTCATGATTTCACAGTCTGTGGGTTCCAGAGCCTCTGTGCTGACAGCTCAGAGCCTGGAACCTGCTTCAGATTCTGTGTCTCCCTCTGTCTCTCTGCCCCTCTGCCATTCAGGCTCTGTCTCTCTCTGTCTGTCTCTGTCTCTCTCCCTCTCTCAAAAATAAGCAAACATTTAAAAAAATTTTTTTAGTGAATAAATAAAAGTCGTCCTTAAAAAAAAAAAAAAGGAAATGATGCCAGATGAACACATGGATCCACACAAATGAATAAGTAGCAGAAACAGCAACTATATGGGGAAATATAAAGACAATGTTCTAACTTCTTATGTATCTTTAAAAAATAGAGCATTGAGGAGGGCACTTTTTGGGATGAGCACTGGGTGCTATATGTAAGCCAATTTAACAATAAATTCTATTAAAAAATAAATAAATAAATAAATAAATAAATAAATAAAGTACTTAAAACAAAAATAAAATACAAATAGGTTAAGAAGAAGTGAAAGCTTACTGTATCAAGTTTCTTCTAAGTCAAGTACCCTAATGCAACTTGAACACTGACTGTGATAAGTTAATGTTTTATAATGTAAATCCTAAAGCAACCAATAAAACACAGATATACATGCATATGCTCACACATACATGTAACAGAGTTATAGCTAGTAAGCCAAAAATGAAGGTAAAATAGAAGTTGTTTTTTTTTTTAGTTTTATTTATTTATTTTTGAGAGAGAGTGAGCACAAGCAGGGGAGGGACAGAGAGAGAGTGGGAGAGGGAGAGACATAGAAAGAGAAAGAGAGAGAGAGCAAGCATCCTAAGCAGGCTGTCAGTGCAGAATCTGATGCAGGGCTTGAACCCATGAACCATGAGATCATTACCTGAACTGAAATCAAGAGTCAGACATTTAACCTACTGAGTCACCCAGGCACCCCTTAGAAGTTTAAAATATTACTCAGTAAATTGAAAATAAGGCAGAAAAGTGAACAAAGAACAAATGGAACAAGGAGAAAAACAAGAATCAAGATGGTAGAACTAAACCTAAAATACGGATAATCACGTTAAATGTAAATGGTTTAAACACCTCAATGAAAAGTGATGGCCAGATCATAGAATAAAGACTCATCTGCATGCTATGTATAGAAAAAACAATGCTAACAGTAATCAAAGTTGGAATAACCATAGTAATATCACATAAAATACATTTCAGAGTAAAAATATTACAGGAGGAAAAAATTGTGGTGATTTCATAAAGGGGTCAACTCGTGAAGAGGATATAAGAATCATTTATGTTAATGCATCTAATAAAAGACCTTCAAGATACATGATACATTCCAGAAGATAAGCTGAATGATATGCAAGGGAAATTTTTAAAATTCACAATTATAATGGGAGATTTTAATACTTTTCTCTAAATAATTGCTAGTGAGGGGTCCCTGTCTGGCTCGGTCATTGGAGCATGTGACTCGTGATCTCAGGGTTTTAAGTTATATATTACTTTAAACAATAAATAAATAAATAAATAAATAAATAAATAAATAAAATTGCTAGAGTAAAAAGAAAATACTACAAACAAAATCTATAAGCAACATTATCACACAACTTTGTTTAATTGATGATTATAAAACACTTCATTCAACAACAGCAATATATGTTCTTTCTGTGTGGACATAGAATATTTACCAGAGTATATTCTAGTACATAAATAAATATAAATAAATATAAAAAGATACAAGCATACATACATTTCATACAATGTATACCTTGTGTACAATGTAATTAAATAAAAAATCAATGATAGGAAGATTAACTAAAATTTTTCAAATATTTGAAAAGTAAACAATACACTTTTAAAAAAACAGCAGGTCAAGTGAGAAATCTAAATAGAAATTAGAAAATATTTGAAACCAGGGGCAACTGGGTCACTCGGTCGGTTAAGTGTCCAACTCTGTATTTTGGCATGGGTCATGATCTCATGGTTCATGAGTTTGAGCCCTGGACCGGGTTCATGCTGAAAGCATAGAGCCTACTTGGCATTCTCTGTCTTCCTCTCTCTCTGCCCCTTCTACAGGCTCGCTTGCGCACTCGCTCTCTCTCTCTCTCTCTCTCCGTTCTAAAATAAATAAACTTAAAAAAGAAAACACTTGAAACTGAAGGAAAAGAAAACAAAGCACACCAAAATTTGTGGATTGCAACTGAAGCAGGAAATTGATAACATTAGATTATAAAAGATTTAAAATCAGTGCCTTCCCTTCCTTTATAAAACTGAAGGGAGGGGCACCTCAGTGGCTCAGTGGGTTCAGCATTGACTTCAGCTCAGGTCATGACCTCACAGTTTGTGAGTTTGAGCCCTACATCAGGCTCACTGCTGTAAGCTCAGAGCCTGCTTCAGATCCTCTGTCCCTCTCTCTCTGCCTCACCCCCTCATGGTCTCTCTCTCAAAAATAAATTTAAAAAAACTGAAGGGAAATAAATACAAAGAAAGTTACTGAAGTGAAATAATAATTACCTTAGTGGAAAATCAATGAGATGGTAAAAGGAAAAATAATAGAGAACCATCAATGAGACCAAAAGGTGGTCTCTTAGGTCAATAAACTGAGGAAGCTGGAACCAGATTCACTGGAATATAAACAGAGAACACAAGTTAACATTAACAGGAATGAGGGAGGAGACATCAATACAGACTCCACAGATATTATAAAATAATGAAGAAACATTATTGATAAATATAAGCAATAAATCTATAACTTAATTATGCAAATAATATAGAGAAAGAAAGAAAGAGGGAGAAGAGAAAAGAAGAGAGAGAAGTATTCCATTAAAGTCTCAAACTACCAAAACTCACTCATGAAGTACTGTGATGGGTACCTAGGTGGCTCAGTCAGTGAAGCCTCTGACTCTTGATTAGGGCTCAGGTCATGATTTAATATTTCTTGAGATGGACCCCTCGCTGGGTTCTGCTCTGACAGGGTGGATCCTGCTGGGGAATCCCTCTCTCCCTCTCTCTGTCCCTCCCTGGGTTATATACACTCTCAATAAATAAATAAATAAATAAATAAATAAATAAACAAACAAACAAACTTAAAAAAAAAAGTAATGTGAATAGCCTTAGATCTATTAAATTGAATTTAGGGGCTCCTGGGTGGCTCAGTTGGTTAAGCATCCGACTTGGGCTCAGGTCATGATCTCGTGGTTTGTGAGTTCAAGCCCCGCGTCGGGCTCTGTGCTGACAGCTCAGAGCCTGGAGCCTGTTTCAGGTTCTGTGTCTCCCTCTCTCTCTGACCCTCCCCCATTCATGCTCTGTCTCTCTCTGTCTCAAAAATAAATAAACGTTAAAAAAATTTTTTTAAATAAAAAATAAAAAGAAATTGAATTTATAGCTAAAAATCTTCCCTAAAAGGAAATGCCAAAAAAAAAAAATAATGATTTCATTAGTTAATTCTTTGAAACATTTAAGCAAGATGTAATTCTACCTAAACTCTTCGAAAAAATTAAAACACTTTCCAACTAATGCTATGAGACCAACCTTACCCTAGTACTATAACTACATGAGGGTGTAAAATGGAAGAAAACTATAGATTGTCATCCCTCAAAAATATAGATGCAAAAAATTCTTTTTTTTTTTTTAAGTTTATTTTTGACAGAGAGAGAGGGTGCGAGCGTGAGTTAAGGAGGGGCAGAGAGAGAAGGAGACACAGAATCTGAAGCAGGCTCCAGGCTCTGAGCTGTCCTGTCAGCATAGAGCCCATCGCAGGGCTCAAACTCACCAGCCGTAAAATCATGACCTGAGCTGAAGTAGGGCGCTTAACTGACTGAGCCACCCAGGTGACCCCAGATGCAAAAATTCTTAACCAGAATATAAGTATGGTTAACATTTGAAAACCAATGTTATTCATCCCATTAACAGAGTGAGGAGGAAAACCATATGATCCTATCAACAAATGCAAAAATAGCATTATATAAAAGTTGACATTCATTCCTGATAGAACTCTCAGTAAACTACAGAAGAGGATTTAACTTCATACATGGCATCGACAACAAAACTACAGTTCATGGTCAAATACTTTTTTTTTTTCCAGATAAAACTGGAAGAAACAAGGATGTTTGCTCTCACTTATTCTATTTAACATTGTTATGGAGGTTCTATACACCCTAATAGGCAAGAAAAGAAAATTGTCCATATTGGAAGGTAGGAAGCAAAGTTCTCTTTACTTACAAATTACAGGACTGTCTTATGAACAAAATTTCATGGGATCTACACAAAGTAACTGTAATTACTAAGTTTAAGAATTTTGCAGAATAAAGGGGCAATATATAAAAATAAATTATATTTCTACATGCTACAAATGACAAGTCAGAAACTGAAATAAAAATACTACTTACAAAAGTGTCAAACTGTGTAATAAATATCATTGGTTTAAGCATAACTAAACTCCTGAACCTGAAAAACATAAATTTAGTTAGTTAGGAAACAGGAGGTAATGAAAGTGTTTGAATGTTTCCAAAATTTCCATATGGAATCTCCAGTTAAGTGGTTGATGTCTTTTATTAAACCACAGAGATCTTTTTTTTTAATTTCTGTTTTTAAAATGTGACCTATATTTCCTTCATGTACCTTCATAGAGCTCTATTTCTAAATGTCCTCAGCTACTTCCCAGTTAAAATCAGGACTTAAAATTGATTTGCAAGTGAATGAAAATGGGGGAGAAGATGAATGTCCTATTGTTTTACTGAGAGGGTGAAGAAAATTTATCAAAAAATTAAATATCTACCTAGCTGTAAAAAAAAAAAAAAAGGAATTACCTGAAGTGTATCTGAGAAGAAACATACAGTAAGAAAATCTGGATCAGAGATCTAAGGATTGACCACAGGTAGCCCTATTCTTATTGCATAAGGCTGGTTCAGGTCTTATCTGGAATAATTCTGACAGCATGGGATGGAGAAATAAAGACAGTGAATAGAGTCATTATTATGTATTAGACATTTCCAGACTGTTCATAATTCAAGTAGTGGGTGACTTATGTTTATTTTTTTTTCTTTGTATTATTTTTTCATTTTGTTTTAATGTGTATTTATTTTTGAGAGAGAGAGCACAAAGGGGACAGGGGCAGAGAGAGAGGGGGACGCAGAATCCAAAGCACGCTCCAAGCTCTGAGCTGTCAGCACAGAGTCGGATGTGGAGCTTGAACGTAAAAGCTGTGAGATCATGATCTGAGCCAAGTCGGATGCTCAACTGACTGAGCAACCCAGGTACCCCTATTTTTTTTTCTTTAAAAGCCCACTTTATGTGCTAGGTCTCTTTTGAGTCACAGTGTAGATACTAAGCAACCAAGTTCCAAAAAACCAATTATAAATGGACATATCTAGAGATTTATTTTTACTTCTGCAAAACAGTCTTATACATAATGAATCAGGAAGTCTCAACCCAATGTGTGGAAGTCTCTTTGTACTTTATTTGTAGTTACTAAAATGAATATTTCCAAAGTGACATTATCTGAAATATGGCTTATAAATCATTGTATCAATAGTTTTTTTAAACATCAATGCAATATTTTAAGATGCACTCGAAGCCTAAACCCATACAAGTTAACTTAAAATGTCCGTTATTTTAAGAATATTATGGCAACATTTTTATAAAATTAGTTTACAATAAAATTCTGTGTTTTCTAAATCCACAAACCTAAGATGTGATCATTGAGATCAAGAAAGAAAGACACAAACTCAATAATGTTTATGAGTTTATTTAGTGATATTTTGCTGTTCAAAATGAAGTCATGTGATATATAAATTGGGACTAAAATATGGTTATACATAACTACCTATCATCCATCATGCTTACAGCTTAAATTCATTTGAAAGACCACGAATTGCTTTAATTTGTATTAAAAGAACATACTGAAGATTCAATTTTATTTCAGCTACACAAGTAAGGCCTATTTACACTTTCCCAGTTCACAAGTCGTAAAGTGTTTATGCTATTTCTAAATGTATTTAATGTCCATTTTCTGAGCTATACTGATGGCATTGTAGAGGTAAGCATAGTTATCCCTGAAACACACAAGATCGTCTGCTTCCTTTTGGAGCTATGGCAGGAGGGGACAGCTTTATTTCACTGCTACATCTACATTGGCAGTAAAACATCTTTTTTTGTGAGTATGACAAAATGTAGGGTTTTTTTTTAATGTTTTATTTATTTTTGAGAGAGACAGAGACAGAGTGTGAGCGGGGGAGGGGCAGAGAGAGAGGGAGTCACAGAATCTGAAGCAGGTTCCAGGCTCCAAGCTGTCAGCACAGAGCCCGATGCGGGGCTCGAACTCAGGAACCTTGAGATCATGACCTGAGCTGAAGTCGGATGCTTAACCAATGGAGCCACCCAGGCACCCCGTTTTTTTTTTTTTTTTTTTAATCAGCCCAGTAGGCATTGTTATTTGTTCTTACAAAGACACTAGTCTTTATTTCAAAAGACAATAGTTTTTTGCTTCAGCTGTTTTCAGCAATTTAAATTTGACACCTCTCTTTTTATTCATTTAGATTCTGCCTTATGTATATTTTTTAAAGGGTGAATGTTATTTTGTACTTATTTCCACAGTAGTAAATGTAACCGGTCCGAAATGACTGAGGCA
The DNA here is from genome assembly GCF_023721935.1 of Panthera uncia. NCBI lineage: Eukaryota > Metazoa > Chordata > Mammalia > Carnivora > Felidae > Panthera > Panthera uncia. Next base: position 16,018,943 of record NW_026057577.1, on the reverse strand, counting down.
AACAGAGTTTACAGCTCATCTTCAGAATGGAGCAGGTCATTCCACTCTGTCCCTATTCCAAGAGTAAATGATGCTGCTTTTATGGTAGTTCTGGCTCACCAGAACTCTGTTATTTATTTAGTAAATAACCTGCCCACTCCCATCCATGCCTTTGCCCTCCCTGGACACTACCTATTCCCTATCCTGCCCAAATGCGTGTTATAAACACAGGAAGAAGAGAAGAAAGTGTTGTCACAGAAATTCACCCATAGTCTCCTTATCAGATATTATTTTTAACCTGTGTTAAATTTGGATGTTGCCTTAAAGATATTAGGAACTGAGATAAGGGGTGCCTGGGTGGCTCAGTAGGTTAAGCATTCGATTATTGATTTTGGCTCAGGTCGTAATCTCACAGTTTGCAAGTTTGAGCCTCATGTCAGGCTCTGTGCTGACCACGGGGAGCCTGCTTAGGATTCTCTGTCTCTCCTTTGCTCTCTGCCCCTCCCCTACTGTCTATCTGTCTCTTTCAAAATAAATAAGCATTTAAAAAAACAGAACTAGGATGAAACAATGACAAGAATATGACTGAAGAGACACAGTGTTTTAATGCACACAGGAAGAATGATGCCATGCATGATAATAGACAACACGCGCATATTTCCTAAAACAAAACATCATGCCTGAATTCAGTATTTATCCATAGCAAACTATTTACAGTTTTTACAATCACCATGCTACCTGGGTATTCTTTATACACTTTTCCTCTTTTGGGAATGGATTTCCTTGTATGTTCTTCATGGTAAATTCCTATTGTTTGAGACTCAGATCAAACATGCTTTTACTCCAGGAAGCATTTCTTGCCTTATTCCTCCTGAAACAAAGTTGATCAACTTTTCTTTATACCACCACACTGGCTCTATTACCACATTTGCCAAACTGTTCCATCCGACAGCCCCAATATCGATTCTACATTGTATCCTATAAGCAACTACAGGGCAGGGAATGTTTACTATCCGTCTCTGCCTCACTAGCACCCAACAGAAGTCCGGCACATGGTAGATACTCTATCTTATAATAATAAATGAATAGACAGATTTATAATAAATGAATAGATGTCTGAGTGAATGAATGAATGAATGAATGAATTCAGCATCACCCTGAGATAAAAACAATGGATACTAAGTCAAAATTTCTTCAACACCATGAATGCTCATTAAATCATGCATTTTAGGCTGGAGATACCTTCACGGTGCCAAGTGCATTACATGATGTAATTATTAAAACTTCATAAAGTGGCCATTTTACTTCCATTTTAGATATGAAAATAGTGAGACTGAGAGGTTAAATAACTTACCTTAAAATATTTAGGCAAAGACAGCAGAAGCAAAAATACAGTGAAACTAAATCGGACTGAAAAGCTTCTGCCCAGCAAAGAAAATCACCAAAAAAAAAAAAAAATGAATGAAAAGGCAACCTACCAAATTTAAGAAATTATTTGCATATCTTATACTTGAGAAAAGGTTAATATACAAAGTATATAAAGAACTCATAGAACTCAATCGCCAAAAAACAATCTAATTTAAAACAGGCAAAAGATCTGAATAGATACACAGATGGCCAACAGTTATGTGAAGAGATGCTCAACATCACTGATCATCAGGGAACTAAATCAAAACTGCAATGAGATTTCACTTCATACTCATTAAAATGGCTATTATTAAAAAGAGAAGAAATAACAAGTATTGGTGAGGATATGGAGAAAAGGAAACCCGCATGTACTGTTGGTAGAAATGTAAAATTGTGGAGCACTATGGAAAATAGTATAGAGGTTCCTGAAACCATTACAAATAGAAACTACTGGGGGTGCCTGGCTGGTTCAGTCAGTTAAGTGTCTGACTTTGGATCAGGTTATGATTTCACAGTTGATGAATTTGAGCCCCGCATCGGGCTCTATGCGGAAGCCTGCTCTGGATTCTGTGTCTATCTCGCTCTCTGTCCCTCCCCCACTCATTCTCTCTTTCTCTCTCTCTCTCTCTCTTTCTCTCAAAAATAAGTAAACATTAAAAATAATAGAATTACCATATGATCCATTAAGTCTTCTTCTGGCTATTTTGCAAAGAAAATGAAAATGCTAACTCCAAAAGAATAATGCACCCCAATGTTCACTGCAGCATTGTCTACAATAACCAAGGTATGTAAACAACCTAAGTGTCCACCAATAGAGGAATGAATAAAGAAATTGTTACAAACACATGTGCACACACACACACACACACACACACACAATGGAATATTATTCAGCTATAACAAATAACGAAATCTTGCCATTAGTGACAACATGGGTGAACCTGGAGGGCATTATGATACCTAGAATAAGTCAGGCAGAGAAAGACAAATACCATATCTACTAACTTATATAGAGCATCTAAAAAAATACAGAAAACAAAAATCTGAGTTTATAGATACAGATAATAGATTGGTGATTATGAGAGCTAGGGATAAGGAAGTGTGGATGAAACGGTTGAAGAGGTTCAAAGTTCCAGTTCAAATTTCCAATAATAAAATATGTATGTCTTGGGATTATAATGTAGAGCATGATGACTAAAGTTAATAATGCCATATGTATATTCGAAAGTTGCTAAGAGAGATCTTAAAAGTTCTCATCCCAAGTGTGGCGCCTGGGTGGTCCGGTCGGTTAATCATATGACTCTGGATTTCGGCTCAGGTCATAATCTCGAAATTCATTAGAGGGAGCCTCCATGTGGGGGTCTTAGCTCAGTGTCTGCTGGGGAGTCGTTCTCTCCGCTCCCTCTGCCTCTCCTCCACACATGCTTTAGCTCATTCTCTCTCAAAAATAAACATCTTTTTTTAAGTTCTCATTGCAAGAAAAAAAAAAAAAACATTGTAATGGTGTGGTGACTATTCACTAGACACTGTGATCGTCACTTCCCAATATATACAATGATCAGAACATTAGGTTGTATACCTGAATCTCATAAAATGTTATTATATGTTAGTTATTCCTCAATATAAAATATACTCATTTATCTAGCTACCTCTAAGTTGAACCCAGACAGTCTGACTCCAAAGTCATCATATAAAAATGGCAAACTAGAGTAAAAGGCAAATGCAGAGAACTCCCTCTTTAAAACGGACCTAGACTTGTAAGATTCCTTGCATAGTACCACAATCTAAAACGAACCCCTACTGGAAATTATAATATTTTCTTAAAATTATTATAGGTATATACACTATCATAGAAATAAACACAAAATCATTAGGGATATTGAAAGTTACAGTGTTGTGTTCCTATTAATTCATGTTTTAATCGCTTATGAAAAATCATCAGGTAATGTGGAATATGAGCACAGCCTGAAGGGGAATCTCTCATTAACACTAAATTAATCAAATGAGTATTTTGTTAAGCTCTTACTATGCAACGTCTATTGTGTCTGAATCTAGGAGTGGAAGATATGGAGAAGAATTAGGAAGAGTGTTCTTACTAGATGGGTTAGTTATTATCACATTGGTTAAGTATAACCTATTGAAATGAAACAACTTGTGACTAGCTTTTTATTTGCGTACACCCTGAAATTGCTTTTCCATCCATCATTTCTCCCAACCCATCAGTTCTTATACTTTTTGACTAGTTATCTCTTCTCCTTCCCATCTAATAATATTAAATGTAACTGCTTTCAGGATGTACTCTTTAATCCTTAACCTAAGTTATGATGTATTAACATGGATTTTCTGTAGCAGCAATGCCCATTACCTATTGGAAAAATGTACCCTACTCCATCATAATCTTCCCTTATGTCACTGTTTTTCCATGAAATCAGAAGTTCCCTAAGGACAAGCATTACCTTGTTCAACATTGTCTTCATAGTGCTAAAAAAGCAGTATTAGTCAGGGAGACTTGCATTAAAGACTTAATGTAGACAAAACTATGGGAAAAGGCAAAACCCAGTGTGATACAAGGAAAATCAGGATACTCCCCCAATTAAAACCAAGTCTGTTTGGGTACCTGAGAAATAGGAGACCAGATTAGAAAAGACAGTGAAAGGTAGGGTGTAAACTTTGTGAGAGAGACTTGATTTTGAGTCTAAACCATACAAGTGGGGGCGCCTGGGTGGCGCAGTCGGTTAAGCGTCGACTTCAGCCAGGTCACGACCTCGCGGTCCGTGAGTTCGAGCCCCGCGTCGGGCTCTGGGCTGATGGCTCGGAGCCTGGAGCCTGTTTCCGATTCTGTGTCTACCTCTCTCTCTGCCCCTCCCCCGTTCATGCTCTGTCTCTCTCTGTCCCAAAAATAAATAAAAAACGTTAAAAAAAAAAAAAATTTAAACCATACAAGTGAACAATAAATGTTGTGTTTCAATAAAAATAGTCTGGTGGCCTAAAAGGAGAAGTGATGGAAGCAGAGAAAACCTGAAGCTAGACAGAGAAGTTAGGACTAAAGATAAGAGAGACTCAGGCAAAAGAAGTCCTTATCACAGTGACACTTATTGAGAGCTTACTCTGCTCTGTATGCTTTACAAAGACCAATTCATTTACGTGAGACTAGTATCATTAGTCCTATTATGCAAGCAAAAAAAAAAAAAAAAAACCCCAAAAAAACGTGACATGTGCTAAGGGTGGTAGGAACCAACATCTAAAACAACCCTCAGTGATCTCTCCCTCCTGATATTCACACCCTTGTGTAATTGCTCCCCCTGAGTCTGGGTTGGATTTACTGACTTTCTTCTAACAACATCAGCAACAACAAAAAACATGGCAGAAGTGATCAAAAGTCACTCCTAAGATTAGATTGTAAAAGACTGTAGTGTCTGTCTTGCAAGCTCTCTTACTCTATTTGACTCTTTTGCTCTGGGGCAAGTCAGTTGCCATGGTCCAAGCCAGCCCTGTGGAAAGGGCTACATGAGTTAGCTTGGAAACACACACTCCCCAACCTAGACAAGCCTTAAATTAACTGTAGCCTCAGTCAATATATAGATTGCACACCTTTGAGATATCCTGAACTAAAACCACTTAGCTAAACTGTTTGCACATTACTCATCCACAGAAAATAAACTGCGAGATGATAAACTTTTTTTTTTTTCTGTTCTTAGGTAGTAAGTACTGGGGTGAATTGTTACACAGTAATTGATAACTGGTACAGAACGTGATAAAGGATTAAAACCCAGGCTCCTGAGTTTATAGCTGTCATCGTGTACCAAGGTGACACTGAAACAGAATTTCTCCCCATGAGAATGTTACTTTTTATTTTTATTTTAGCAAGAGAGCATGCACGTAGGGGAGAGGGGCAGAGGGGGAGAGTGCATCTTAAGCAGGTTCCACGCTCAGCATGGAGCCTAACGTGGGGCTCGACCCCACGACCCTGGGATCATGACCTGAGCCAAAATCGAGTCAGAAGCTCAATTAACTGAGCCACCCAGGCACCCCGCACATTTTGTATTTCAACAGTTGAAAACTAAAGGAATGTTTATCATGAAACTAGTGCCACCAAATATATATAATCATTTTTCTTATTTTAGATACTTTCTTTGAGAAATACAGTATTACCAGCAAGACTAAAATTTACTACACATTGCCTTTGTAATTCTTCCAACAGAGCAGAGTTACAACTTCAGTATTCTCTAACCCCAGGGCAACAAGGCGAAAGAACGAGATACTGACATTTTCAGGGTCATAAGCGTGATATGGCAACTGAATGGGAAATGAAGACGTTGGTCCTTGAAATGAATGATTAATGAAGAAAATTCTTATAGCAGATGCCACCATGTGACTATTCAAACTCTTTTCAAAGATGGATTTTTTTTTCCCCCACAGTACAAGACCTGATGACTCAAGCAAATCTTATGACATGTGTTAACCTTCGGCTCAAGCCACATTTAGTGACCTTACTTTAAGTGGATTGTACAGGTGACGGCTATAATAGGTGTGAGAGGGGTCCATATACTTGTTGTGCAGGATTGCGGAAATCTGAAAACATATACAGGCACTGCATATATTTCAAGTTATCCCAGCGTAATCGTCTACAGAGGTTTCCTTACAAATTCATTTTCCTGGCACTGACAATTCCCTTTTTCTAATAAAAAGCAAGTGTCTCACATCTCAGTTAGGCTTATGCATCTTTCTTTGTTACAGTTGGGTTCCTCTTCTTTAAATGTCATCATTTGTAAATTAAACTAATTTATTATATATGATTATCATATGTATTATCAAGATCATCAAATTATTTTTTTATGGGCACAAATGTATTTATCCTCCTGATGAAATGTCAGTTACTGAGACAGAAAGGGCCGTTCAGAAGCTAGATGGCTACTGCAGTTTGTAAACCAGTTACACTCTGATAATTTATGTGCCTTCAAATTTCCTGGGTTTAGGGGGTACCTGGGTGGCTCAGTCGGTTGAGCGTCTGACTTCAGTTCAGGTCATGATCTCGCGGTCCGTGAGTTCGAGCCCCGCGTTGGCTCTGTGCTGACAGCTCAGAGCCTGGAGCCTGTTTTGGATTCTGTGTCTCCCTCTCTCTCTGACCCTCCCCCATTCATGCTCTGTCTCTCTCTGTCTCAAAAATAAATAAACATTAAAAGAAAAAAATTATAAATATATCTATCTATCTATCTATCTATCTCCTGGGTTTGCAGCACTGTTTACTCCGGCAGGAACACTGTCTGTTTTCTTTTTCTTTTTTAAGTTTTTTTTTTATTTTGAGACAGCAAGAGAGAGCTAGGGCAGAGGCATAGGGAGAGGGAGAGAGGGAATCCCAAGCAGGCTCTGCCCTGCCAGCACAGAGCCCGATATGGGCTCGAACTCATGAACAATGAGATCATGTTCTGAGCCGAAATCATAAATCGGACTCAAACAAATGAGCCACCCAGGCGACCCACCCCTCAACACTTTTATTTTTTACTTATTTTTATTTTTTACCTTTTAATTGTCATTTAAAAAAAAACCTCCACAATCCATAGGATTTACCCCTTTAACAAATTTTTAGGTGGAGAGTATAGTCAATGTCATTGTACAGTACAGTTCTGTCAACTCTAAGCCCAAGAGAATCCAGAACTCTCATGTTGCTTGACTGAAACTCTAAACACATTGAACAGTCAGCACTCAGTTTCTTCACCCAGCCCCTGGAAACCACCATTCATTCTACTTTGTATTTCTTTGAGTTTGACTACCTTAGATACTTCACATAAGTGGATGAATCTTGAGGGCATTATGTCGAGCAAAAGAAGCCAGTAACAGAGGTATGCATACTTCAAAATTATCATCATTTTTGAAGCAACAAATTGCTCCTCAAATTATTGCCACAAACACAGAATGGCATTCACACTCCCAAATACACACATGCGAGAGTGACAACAAAGATAACCTTTTGGGGCACATGGGCTGGCTCAGTCCGTCAAGCCACCAAATCTTGATTTTGGCTCAGTTCATGATCTCACAGTTCATGAGTTCCAGCCCCACGCCGGGCTCTGCACTGACAGCTTGGACTCTGTTTGGGATTCTCTGTCTCTCTCTTCCTTTCTGCCTTACTCCCCTCTCTTTCTCAAAAATAAATAAATAAACAGACAAAAATAAATAAAGAGCCCTGTTTGTTACCATATTACAGCGTGTAAAACAATCAGGCAAGAATCAGCATCGAGTCTTTCCTCGTGACAGCTGTGAACCTACTTTGTGAATGCACTGATTTAGATTATGGGTCAGGGTAAACATTTAAAGACCTGAATCAGACTATTTCATGGTTTGCCACTTTGTCTCTTTTCAATTAACCCATCATGTAAGCCATCACTTTTCCATACTGTCTTGTGACTCCAGAGAATTGAAGATCTGACCTGGCATTCAATGGACAGATATTCTAAGGCACATCAATAATCTACTGAAGAGGGGCACATGGGTGGCTCATTTGGTTGAGCATCTGACTTCAGCTCAGGTCATGATCTCCTGGTCCATGAGCTCAAGACCTGCACTGGGGTCTCTGCTGTCAATGCAGAGTCCACTTTGGATCCTCTGTCCCCCCTCTTTCTGCTCCTCCCCCTGTTCATGCTTTCTCAAAAATAAATATTTAGGTTTTTTTTTTTAATGTGTGTTTAGTTTTGAGAGAGAGAGAGAGAGAAAGAGAAACAGAGCGCAAGAGTGGGAGGGGCAGAGAGACGGGGAGACACAAAAACTGAAGCAGGCTCCAGGCTCCCACCCGTCAGCACAGAGCCCAACATGGGGCTCAAACTCACAGGTTGTGAGATCATGACCTGAGCCCCAGGTGAACTCTTAATAGACTGAGCCACCCAGGTGCCCCTCAAAAGTAAATAGTAAGAAAAATAATCTACTGAAGAATATCAAAGGAACTTCAGAATTATTTATTTAAAAATAATATTCAAATGGGAACAGAGATCTAAATCTAGTATCACAACTTAAGATATTAAAACATTAAACAAGAACCAGCCAGACGTGGAGGGGAAATACAAATGTTACTGCACATCTGAAAATCACACAGGTACACCGTACTCCCTCCTTTCCCTGCAGCACCGCACTCAATTAATAAAAAAATGAATTCAAGGCAGCACGAAGCAAACTGAACCGCATCACTGTCTGCTGTTTCAACATCTGTCTACTGAGTGCTATTTTTCCTACTGCCATATGGACATTCTAATAACTAACTTTAAGGCACACGTATGGATAAGAAAAACACAGCCGTTCCCACCTTGATGGGTCCTCTGGCCGATACGTACTCGTCTCCAAATCCTGTCACCAGATGGACATTCAGAAAAAAAAAGAAAAGAAAGAAAGAAAAAAGTGGGCAAGGCTTCAGCAGCTTCTTATCCTTTCTAAAGAAAGGAGTATGGAAAAGTTCAAGTTTTTTCTTTTCTCTGTATTCAAGCCTATAAGCACAAAATGAATTACAGACGACTAATGATTTGAGACCTGACTGCTATGGCCTGTGTTGTGCCCTCCCAAATTTAAATCCCAATGTGACAGTGGTTGGAAATGAGACAGGTTCAGGTAAAAGTGGCTTCATGAGAGTGGGGCTCTCCCAATGGCGTCAGCGTCCTTCTAAGGAAAAGAAGAGACTCCACAGTTGTCTCTTGACTAGATGAAGAAGACACAGTGAAAAAGTGCTTATGAACAGAAGAGAGCTCTCACCAGGATCCAGCTGGCTAGTACCTTGAATTTGGACCTCCAACTTTTAACTATGAGAAATCACTGCCTACAGTTGAGGCCACCCAGTCTATAGTATTTTATGATAACACCAGGGCTGACTAAGCTATTTCCATATACATTAGCAAACAAAAGGGATTAGAGCATCACTTCAAAGTAACCCTTATCCTTTATTTTCCCTCAGTAAAGCTTAATTTCAGTGTATTTAGCAAGAAAATAAAATGAACAAACCTACAGTAATCAAGTACATGTATCCTAGGTTCACCAGTTTTACCGTTAACATTTCTTCCACATTAGTAAAAATAAATGAATTCATTTAAACACAGTGCTCTTTATTTTCTCATTCACCTCTATTTACTTAGCTTCACTGGAATAATAATCTCCTCAGTTAAATAGCAGAAATGATTACCGAAGATTATTTCCCCATCACCTTGATCTAAAATAATTTTGTTCAAACCTATCTCTTGCTACCATAACAAACAGTATGATTTAACACATTTAATTGATACCTGGAAACAGAAATAATGCTGATTTACCATCTTTTTAGGAAACAATGCGTACTATTGGTTTTACTGCCTTGTCTCAATAGGTGACTGTATTTTAGTATAATTCTAATTTGTGAGTTCTCTTGAATCTAAACTTTTTCTATTTGAATCCCTATCTCATTAGCTGTTTTTGTTTGTTTGTATTTTATGCTGCATTAATGTTATTTTCATTCATACTTTGGTACCATTAATTCAAGGGATATTTTATTCTTTTCTAACATCTTGGGTTTATTGCTTTTGCCAAGCGCAAAAATAGTTATTAAAAAAATGTAGTTTCATGTATACTTATTTTGGATAAGTCAAGTAAATTACTATGCTACATGGAAATAATAAACCAGTGAAATTTATCCTAAGATTTATAATATAAATGGTGAATATTAGGATCAATTCTAATGAGAATAGTTGAAATTCCCAATAACATTAAATATTGATCATTATTTCCTCAAATCTTTCTGCATTTTATTTCTTAATTTTTTTTTGTTCTTTAACTTGTTCAGGGAAGACAGATAACATTAATCCCAGCAGAAGGTCCTGACAAACCCATCCACCAAGTCATTAGTTGAACTGCAACACCTTCAGAGTAAATGATGGCTTCACAAAGGAATTTGTTACAAGTCAGTTAGCCACACTGATTAGCAAGGCCAGACAGGGACATTCTCATAAAATTCCACCACAGAAAGTGGGGAAAAAAGGAGGTTATACAGTTTCGATATTTTTTAAAACTTGATTCACTATTTGTACAGTGATAGAACCTTAAGAAGTCTTTCAGTCATTTGAGTCCTTAATGCTGATCATGGCTCACAATGAATAATTTTAAGCTTGAACATAGACTGATTCAATTGTGAACTTATCTAATTATATATATGTATCACAGGTAGGTCAAAGATTCATTTTTTGTCTAAAATTCCTCTCTACTGACCTGTATCACAAATGTGACATATTAATATCACCTAAAAAAATGTACAACCTGTATAATATTGGGGAGACAGGTAAATCCTTAAGAAAAGCACCTTTTGTGTGTTTTAATTAATTATAACTTTGACAACCTGAAATACATGTTAATCTTAAACAAGTGGACAATTTTTACCCTCTCCACTTAAGTAGGAGTTAGTGCCTATTTCCCTGATTCGGGCATTGGAGGCAACATCAAACCCAGGAGGAAATAATTTTTGAAATGCAAACACTATATGACATTCTGATGGTATATTTAAGACAGAATGCCATGTGAAAAGCAACAGAGAAATGGGCAGGGCGGAAATTAAACTGCTTTCCAATCTCCTTGAACAAAATATTCACGCCGCGACTATTAGGTCGGGTTTAAATTAATTTCAAAGAACGAGTATCTATTCATAAATAAATATTCCTGTAACCATGCACATTGCACTTTCACGTTGCTTAGAGACAATAGTAGCTACAGCCTTAAAAATGAATTAATTAGATATCTACCATGCACCAGTCTCAGTTATGAAAAGGAGATTCCAGGAAACGATAACATGTGCCAAAAAATATGTTGGGGGTGTGAACACGAGAAAGCCTACAAACCAAGATGTGGATCTGAAACCTTATAAAAGGACAGAGAGAAGGAAGAAAATTGGACAGGAAAGGTTTCAGACTACAGGAACCATGTTTCAAGAAATTTCTGCCTGGAGCAAAGAGTCTTCCCTCCAGATTTAGCCACTGGAGGAGTCCACATCTTGCCATGATGGGTCTCTGCCATGCTCAGCCACTGGGTGGAGCTTCCTGTGTTGCACGTGTCCACACCGTAAAGGCAGTGATGGGTCCAGAGGTGTGCAGCAGGGTCAGTAAATTATGGCCCTCACCCAAGATATTGTACTAACACATGTCTATGGTCATCATAAACTCCATGCTATTATTAATTATCCATTCTCTTAACATATTATCTATAATGTTCTAGGCCTATTGTAATATTTTGCTTTTGCTCATCTTCCCTACATGGAAAAGCATCCCAAACAAAATGTGAGATGAATGACCATCACTTCTCTTGACATTACTCTGTAATATTACTGCAAATGCAATCAAAGATGGACCAATTTTATCTCTATTTCAGTTAAAAAGAAAAAAAGAGAGACAGAGAATTCTAAAACTTATTAGGAGAAACAGTGCACAAAGGATTCAAGATATTATGAACAATATGTAAAACACAAAGAGTAAATACAAATTTTGCAGCCATATTATGAAAACATACAATAAAAATTTCAGTGGCAAATACTGTAGTGAGGTATTGCTAAGTGTCAAATATGGCAACATAAAATTTAAAAGTGAAAAATTTGTATTTAGAGATTCATGTAAGAATTGACATTTAAAATTTGTGTGAAAAGAAATGTGTAAGACAACAAGTGTTATTTTATATCACAATAATTTGGAATAAAATTGATATATTAAATGTAAACATTAACTTGCAAGTGACTGAAGCATTCAACATAATTAATCAGAAATGCAGTAAAAAAGATACTATATATAAGAGTTGAGAGAGCCTACTTGAGCATGACAAAAACAACAAACTCCATTCTTTCCTGTGATAAATATTACATCAAAACTTAATAACTTATTTGAAAAAAAAATGTATTGAGGCACATAGATGACTCAGTCACCTTAGCGTCTAACTCTTGATCTCAGCTCAGGTCGTGATCTTATGAGTTTGATCCTCACATGGGGCTCTTCACTGACAGCACTGACTTTTCGTAGAGTTATCTTTCCATCTCTCTCTGCCCCTACCTCCACTCATGCCCTTTCTCTCTCTCAAAAAAAAAAAAAAGTGCACCCTCCTATAAGAGGTTTAAATACTGCTCCCCAATAATGCACTTCCCATCCATTGACATTAGGCTTAGCCTCACTGTTGGTTTTAACCAGGGCACGTGAGCAGTAGTAGTGTTTGCTGCAAACAAGAAAGAGACACGAGCCATATATAGAAGCTTTGTTTTCTGTTTGGATCCTGGAATAGGAAACACAGAACAGAAGTACAGAAGACTCAATCTGTAGATAAACAACAGTATGAGGAAGAAATCAATCTTTTTGTAAGCTACCTATTTGGGGTTTGTTGACACTACAACTTTACCTAGCAAAGAATTCTGATAGATACAACATAGTAGAAGTAATCCTATCCTTATAGTTGCCCAAGACAAAATAATGTCTTCCACATCCTGTGCCTCACATTATTTTTCTTTTTTGTCACAGATGGTCGAAAAAAATATGTGAATACAAACTAATAAAAAAAAAAAAGCTAAAAAGACTGATAGTTGGGCAATACTATCCCTCCTGCATCTCGAGGAAATAAACTAGTGGGATTCTAAAACAAGGACTGCTTTTTTCTATTTTAAAAAGCATGATATGGGGGCGCCTGGGTGGCGCAGTCGGTTAAGCGTCAGACTTCAGCCAGGTCACGATCTCACGGTCTGTGAGTTCGAGCCCCGCATCAGGCTCTGGGCTGATGGCTCGGAGCCTGGAGCCTGTTTCCGATTCTGTGTCTCCCTCTCTCTCTGCCCCTCCCCAGTTCATGCTCTGTCTCTCTCTGTCCCAAAAATAAAATTAAAAAAAACGTTGAAAAAAAAAATTAAAAAAAAAAAAAAAAAGCATGATATGTATCTGCTAACTAAAGGATCTGGAACACAACTTAATGAACAATGCAGAGCATTTATGATGGGTTATAATCATGACTTTGTTGTAAGTTAGCACTTAGGGAGAATCCATAAGGCAGGTGTCGTTAATGCTTTGGACTGCCCATGTCCTACCACAGCAGTAAATTAGATCTTTCCTTTTCCAAAGTGGGTTCCCAAAAGATGCTCCAGAATAAAAGTGGTATGGTCACTGATGTTGGGAAACACTGTCCACCATAATTACTTCCAAAAACTGAAGTAACCACTCTCACAACTCAAGATCTGGTCACCATGAGGAAGATAAAACTATTCAATCTGACCCAGAATTTGCAAGCTTATTTCTCTTGGGGGCTTTTTAACCAGGAATCGCTGTCATCCTGCTAAGCTATTTTGCACATTTTAGGAAACGTGGAATTACATGATCCAAAGAAGTAAAGTGAGGTCATGTAAGTTTAACCTCCCAAGAACTAGCTTCCCTCATATTTATCTTCAACTCTTTATTTTTACATCATGAAAAAAATTAACATATATTTTAAAAATATATCTTTCAGCAAAATGACAGTAGATACTATTTTTTATTGTTGTTATAGCCCAATGCCCCCTCTTTAAAGAATGAAATAACAACAAAATTCTTCTATAATGTAATATTAAAAGGAAACATTTCTCTATGTGTGAGCTTGTATATTTTCTTTTTAAAAAAATTTTTTTTAGAGTTTACTTATTTTGAGAGAGACAGAGAGAGCATGAGTGGTGGAGGAGCACAGAGAGAGAAGGAGAGTCCCAAGCAGGCTCCACAGTGTCAGCTCAGAGCCCAATGTGGGGCTCAAGTCCACAAAACTGTGAAATACTGATGTAAGCCAAAATCAATAGTTGGACAGTCAACAACTGAGCCAACAAAGCACCCCACATATTTTCTTTTAACACAACGCAATAGTTTGATTTAGCATTCTAAAGCATACCACTTTAGAAAAGTAAAAACCTAATTTAGTGCACTAACTTCAGTAATATTTTTGGCATATTTTGTCAGGTATTTCTCTACTGTTTCATCAGTTTATTTGTTGAAATATGGATCTTCAGTGTTATGTTTAATTTGGATAGACTGTCTCACCTCCTATCACAAAAGAAATAAATACATTTAATAAATTTTATGATTTTCTAAATAATAAGTGCTCACCTAGGTCTGCATCTTTATATATACTCAATGAACTAACAAAACAATGCTATTGTTTTGGAACAATAACAAATAACAATGCTATTGTTTTGGAACGAATTGGACTATGCTATCAAGAGAACCAAGTTCTAGATATAAAAATAATTGGTATGTAAAGTGGAATATTTCTTTTCACTTTTATGAGTCTCCTATTCCTCATCTGCAAAACAGGAATCATAAAGGACCTACCTCATAGGTAATCAGAATTAAAGAACAAAATGATGCCAACATATAAATATTAGTTACTTCTAATCATTGGTCATGTTTTCGTGGCTTCCCTGAAAGCAGAGCGACTGTTCAAGAACAGCAAGAGACCTTTCTCAGAGCCAACAATGTAGCCAGCGTACCCCAGTTTCAGTTTTCTAAACCAGGTATTATACTCATTCTTGCCTCTTCTATCAGGTAAAATGTTTAGTTGTGGTGAACAGTCATGATGAAACCAGCAAATCTAATTAAAATAAAACAAAGCACCTCAGTTATCTCTCTCTCCCTTCCTCCCTAACTCTGTGTCTCTCTCCCAATCTTCTTTATTAAGCTTGTTTATTTATTTTTGAGAGAGAGAGAAGGAGAGAGAAAGAGCAAGAGAGAGGCAGAGCAACAGGGAGAGAGAGAATCCCAAGCAGGCTCTGCACTATCAACATGGAGTCCTACACCAGGCTCGAAGCCATGAACTGTGAGGTCATGGCCTGAGCCGAAATCAAGGCGCACATGCTTCTTACTGAGCTTCTGACTGACTGAGCCACCCAGGTGCCCCTCTCTCCCAATCGTAATATATTCTCCCACCACCCTTTCTTGCTACTATTGCTGGAAGACTGGATGAGTATGGTCCATATATGAGAAGAGATGACACTAATTTTGAAATCTTTTGTGTTTTAAGTTTATTTATTCACTATGAGAGAGAGACAGAGAACACAAGCAGGAGAGTGGCAGAGAGGGAGAGAATCCCAAGCAAGTTCTATGCTGACAGTGCAGAGCCTGAGGCAAGGCTCGAACTCACAGACTGTGAGATCATGACCTGAGCCTAAACCAAGAGTCGATGCCCAAGTGACTGAGCTGCCCATGAACCCTAATAACCATGGAATCTTTATGACAATAAATTATGCCAATTTTAGCACTCATAGCTTCCCTACTGTACTTTCAGACTCTTCTACTCAAAGTACTGCATTCCTCAGGCCTTTAGATGAAAGCCTAACAGATCTAAATTTACATGCCATTCTGTCATTTTGGTCAGTGAAGTATTTCTGGGCAAACTAAAATCTGATTTCTTCATTGTTTTCCTGTCCACTTAGTGGAAGATATCCAATTCTCAATTCTGGCTTTCTGGAATGAATTAAAAGGACTTAGAACCTTTCAAGAACTTGCTGAAATGACCTTGTCAGTAAGGAAGGAAAGGAGGATAGAATCCCAAACTCCCAGATACCCGTACCTTTCTAGATCTTACTGACGGTTGTTCAGAGAAAGTTTTTTTTTTAGTTTGGTGAAGGTGAAGTAACATGAGGCATAACAGAGCCACTGTTTACAGTTTCTCCTGTGTGAATAGGCATCTGGCATATTCAGATACTTTTGAGAACTTCTTCCCTGTGAGTGCCATTACTGACTGACAGGCAAATCTTGCCTACTTGATCTCCTTGGTGGTTTATTTACCCCTGAGGTACGTAGTTGAGGAGGCTGGATGTGGCAAAGCATGGATTCCACTTACAACAGGAGAGGGAGTAGCTGGTTGGGATACATAACTCTCTCTGTGTATATAACCCCCTGCTTCTAGGTGTGAAAGCTCCTAACAGACTTTTAGAAATTGAGTGAATTGGGCCCAGTGGTGCCCTGCTGCTCTATCATGCATAACAGTACGATACAATTTATCTTGGTTGTCGCTAACAACAGAAGCAATATATTTAAGAGACACCCAGGGATACAGAAAGAAATGGAATTTATGTCTGCATGTATTTGAAAATGCTGACAATTAAAAGCTAAATTGAGGAAAATAAAATGAGAAAAATCTTAAAAAAATTTTTTTAATATTTATTTTTGAGAGAGGAAGAAAGAGAGAGTGTGCAAGCAAGCGGGGGAGGGACAGAGAGAGAGGGAGAGAGAGAATCCCAAGGAGGCTCTGTGCTGATGGCGCAGAACAGTGAGATCATGACCTGAGCCAAAATCAAGAGTCAGATACTGCACAGGCTGAGTCACCCAGGTGCCCCAAGAACTTCTTTTAAAGGTGAATATTATCAACTCTTCCTGATAAGCTACTAAAATAAGGCATACTCTTATTGTTTTAATTATGGATATGGGGAGGGGTGATCTATGTGAACTGAGAGAGAAACAGAGACAGATTAAAAACAGAAAAAATACATATGAAGAGTGGATTTGGTACGAAGTCCTTTCCAAGGGCACTTTAGAATAAAGAGGTGATGCTCGTTTTCCATGACCATCAAGGATTTCATACTATAGCAGGACACATGAGATAAGAAAAAAAAACATAACACAAGACAGTATTATTAAGTGTTTCATTCAAAATTTAAGTATAAGACAGAATGAAGAATAGAGATTCAAATTTCCTAGGGCCATTTTTATTTCAATCTTATCAGGTTTCTTAAGTTTTTGCAGCACAAATCTGATTTGCAAGTGGCCAGTCTTTTTTTTTAAGAGAGTGAGATCTTGGGGGAGGGGCAAAGAGCAAGGCACACAGAGAATCCCAAGTAGGCTCAGTGTGGTCAGCACAGAGCCCAATGCAGAGCTTGAACTCACCAATCGTGAGATCAAGACCTGAGCTGAAATCAAGAGTCAGATGCTTATCCCACAGAGAAAACCAGGTGCCCCTGCAAATAGCCAGTCCCAGTTTTTGAGACCTGGAGTGAAAGGGAACCTAATCAACGTTGTAAGTGCCCATCAAGTCCCACGTGCAACATCAGCCCATAGTTACTATGCTCTTTGATTGCTACAACAACCTTTTCAAAAAGTTATTACTAGCTGTATTTTACAGATGAGGAAAGTGAGTCACAGTAGTCAGGTAGTTAGTCCCTGGTTACTGACCTACAAAAAAAAAAAAAATGGAAGGAAGAGGACTCTTGGATTTGAAATCTTTTTCATTGTCTTGCCTTTTTTACCATGAGTGTTTGTTTAGGAAAAAACAGAACAAGTTTATATTTTTCCTCCTAAGATTAAGTGACAGTCTGAGATATAGGTGTGCTGTTTCAAAGGGACACATGCATTGCCATGTTTAGAGCAGCACTATCAACAATAGCCAAGTATGGAAAGAGCCCAAATGGATGGATGAATGGATAAAGAAGAGGTGGTATAAATACACCTATGTATTTATAAATACATAAATACAATAAATTACTCGGCAATCAGAAAGAATGAAATCTTGCCATTTGCAACTACATGGATAGAACTGTAGGGTATGATGCTAAGTGAAATTAGTCAGATAAAGACAAAAATGCTAGGACTTCACTCAGATGAGGACTTTAAGAGACAAAACAGATGAACATAAGGGAAGGGAAACAAAAATAATATAAAAACAGGGAGGGGGACAAAACAGAAGAGACTCATAAATATGGAGAACAAACTGAAGGTTACATGAGGTAGGTGGGAGGGGGGATGGGCTAAATGGGTAAGGGGCACTAAGGAATCTACTCCTGAAATCATTGTTGCACTATTTTGGATGTAAATTTGGATGTAAATTTTAAAAAATAAAAAATAAAATTAAAAAAAAATTAAGTGACAGTCTCCTATAAAAGGAACCCTCATTGACAGTGAAGCAGCTGTCACAGTTAATGAAGAAATACAAATTTGTATTCTATTAAGAAAAACATTATGAAAACAGTAAGGCTAAAAGAAGCAATAAGGAGTTATTGGCACACATGTGGAAGATAAATTCTTAATCTTTTCTCAATTTTTTATATGGAATATATATGTATATTTACACACAATATATAACTTATTATATACATATGACATATATATTCTTCTTGCAGACAAGAATATTACCCTCTTTTGTTCACTAGTGTAGCCACATTCCTACCTCTAACACAAGATGGGCATTTTGTTGAAGGAAAGAGCAGAGGTTTCAAGTTCAAGTGGTACATGGGCCACACCTTTCTTGCAAATTGTACAACATAGCCATGTTCTAATTATTTCTGAAAAGTGTGTGCAATATTTATACAAAATAAAACTAAAATTTACGTACCTACTTAAAATGAATACATTTGGGGGACCACAGTTTGATATGATACCCTTGAATTAATGGAACCAATACAAGAAGAAAAAGAATGAGTAAGAGAATTTGTGCTTCCAAAAATCAAGTATTACAGATTCGAGACTAAACCTAAACTACAGATCAGGCATGTCTGTGTATAGTCTGGAAAATGCATGGGGTGGCTCAGTCAGATATGTATGCATGAGTATCTTATGAGACTCTTGGAAAGAACTAATCCCAAAAGAAGACAGAGGCGCATGTGACAAGGATAACACACTCATAAAGCCTCAAGGACAGACAGGAGATGAATGTGGAGAAGTGTAGTCAATGTAGTATTTATTTCATCATGGACTTCTCTAAAGGTCCTGATGAGAAGAACCACTAATAAATATAGGGAAAAGATGGTAACTTACAATTCTGTAACATATAAAAGCACACATAGCAAAAGTTTCATGACTTTCTAAAAATAATTTCATGCAAAAATAAGAAAGAAAATCACAAACCCCAGGGTGTCAGAAACATCACCGAAAGAACATTAGGACATTATCAAGAGACCACATTAAGACACCCAGCACATCTTGACACTCTTCCCTGAGTGTGCAGTGAAATCCAGCCACGGAGAAAGCAAGTTCAATGGCAGAAATTGTGTAAAAAGACGTCACAAGGTGGCTGACCAGACTTGTGCATGAGCACAAAGGAGTTAACCCTGGGCATTCCTAAAAGTATTTAACCTAAACAGTGCCAATAAAAGAGACATATAAAGCCAGGAGATGTGGTCTCATTTGTAACTGCTGGCTAATTACACACGTGAAAAGTAGGAAACTACAGTAAATCATAAGAGAGCATGACAACATTTTATACACATTTTCTAATGTGAATACATTATTACATAACTTAACACAGAAAAGTGTTAAGTATTAGCATGTAGCTGCTTTTTGTTTGCAGTGGGAATTTTAGGATTACAATTGTTATTCTTTATTTTTTCAGACAGCAATTTCAAAGGAGTGTCATAAAATATGTCCCTTCTTGTTTTGCTTTTCAGTGAACAGACTCTTTGGAAACAAAGAAATAGTAAAAATATTGGTTTAGCCCAGTCCTTGAGAAGATATATTCTCCAACTGATCCGTGTATCTTGCAATCCATACATTCTAAATTTACTATTGTGGAAATGCCTAGAAACTGGTACACCCACCATCTCTGGTTGTATTTTGTGCCCAAGACAGCCTTCATCTCCCTCTCAGCTTGACTCAACTTTAGATAGGTTTCTTCCTCACTGCAGACCTCTGATCTCCCTTTTCTTAGAACATTTAGTTCAGAAAACATTTCCTTGTAAATCCCTTCACTGCCCTTTTAGATGTAAATCTTTTAAAAGGCTGCTTGCAAGTTTTATGATCTAGGCAGTCTTTCTCAAGGACTTGGGAGCCCTCCCTTGGAAGTGTAGTTCATCCAGGAAGATCGATCCCCAATTTCTCAGTATCTGTGGGAAGATAGGAGCCCACCTTCTGCAAAACAACTTATTCCAAATTCTAAAACTACCTCCCATTACGAAAATAAGAGAAAGTTTACTGTTGCTCTGATTAAAGGCAATTATCAAGCAGAGATGTCCTATGATCTCCCCAACTTAGCTTTTAGAAATTCGTGAGCCCTGTATGACTCAGGCATAAAAAAGAATGAAATGTTGCCATGTGCAATGATGTGGATGGGGCAAGAGTATTATGCTAAGTGAAATAAATCAGGAAGAGAGAGACAAATACCATATGATTTCACTCATATGAGGAATTAAAAAACAAAACAGATGAACATGGGTGGAGGGGAGAAAAGAGTGAGAAACAAATCACAAGAGACACTTAATGATAGAGAACAAACTGAATGTGGATGGAGGGGAGGTGGGTGAGGGGATGGGCTAAATGGGTGATGGACACTAAAGAGGGCACTTGTTGAGACGACCACTGGGTGTTCTATATAAGTGATGTACCACTAAATTATACTCCCAAAACCAATATTACACTATATGTTAATTAGCTAGAATTTAAAATTTTTAGAAAAAGGGGGTAATGGAGTTTAAGGAGTGTACCTGTGATGAGCACAGGGTGTTGCCTGTGATGAAATCATTCACTTGTACACTTGAAACTAACATTACACTGTATGTTAACTAATTGGAATTTAAGTAAAAATTTGGAAAAAAAAATTTTTTTCCAGCCCAATGTTTCAAGGAAAGTTGAGCTCAGAATGGCTTCTCCAACCATTTATTTATCCTTGAATAAAAGCCTTCCTTTACCTGTTCAACTTGGTCCAATTTATGTTGAGCAGTTTTTGTGCTGACATCTGCTGAAATATCAATTCTACGTCTTTTCCATATATTTAAATCAACATTCTTCATTTGAAATAATGAGTATCAAATTCTGCCTATGGGTTTCCCAAACATTTATTTCATTTGTCCAATTTCCTGTCGTCTGTTTAAGGCTTTGTTTTCTTGTTTGTTTTGTTTTGTCCTAGTAGGTAAACATAAGAAAGTAAAGTAGATACTGCGAAGTTTACAAAAATTGTTACCATTTCTTAGAAAAATATGTTTGTTATGTGGGGAGGTATAAAGAAAATGGGTAAAGGATGTTTTAAAAAATAATCTATAAATTTAATTGTGCATGCTGTATTTCCCTTCCAGCTGCCAAGTTAAATTAAGAAGTGCCTAGTTTTGTAAATGCTCAGGGAAACACATTAAAAATGAATACAAATATCCAAAGATAAACTAACTGATGGCTTAACCTAAATTTTTAAAATATATTCTTTCCCAAGGGGTCTGGAAATAATTAAGAAATCCAATGTCTTTAAGTCAGTATACCCAAAATCTGTTCTGTGAAACACTAGTCCTCCAAAATGCTATAGGAAAATATACTTCCCTTGTCAAATAATTGTGAAAAACGATGCATAATACATCAGCAACATGAAGATTCAAACTGCACATTAGGTTATAAAACCTGAGCATTTTGCAGTAAACCATGAGAATGTGTTTAACTCCATAATTCCCAAATTTGCTTTTCTAAGGAACTTTCCTTGCTAGTTTATGATTCTCTTTCCTGAGCTCATTTAATACAGATATCATATATATAATATACACATATTTTTTTAAAAAAAATTTAAAGTTTATTTATTTTTGAAAGAGACAGAGACAGAATGTGAGTGGGTTGAGGCAGAGAGAGAGAGAGGCACAAAATCCGAGGCAGGCTCCAGGCTCCGAGTCGTCAGCACAGAGCCTGATGAGGGGCCCGAACCCACGAGGGGCGAGATCATGACCTGAGCCGAAGTTGGATGCTCAACCAACTGAGCCACCCAGGTGCCCCTAATATACACATGTTTTTATATACTCTATAAAAATATATACCATATCAGATAAGCCTACATTTAATTTTTAGGCTCTTGTTATTTTTCTTATTTAAATTACTTCTTGGTTCCTAGGACATTCAGGCCAGTTACACACATATGCTGAGCATTCTTTCTACATCGCAGCTCAGATTTCAGGCTGGAAAGCTAACATGTTCTTGGGTACGTCAAGATCCCTTTAGGAGGAACATTAAAAGAAACACTAAAAGTTCTTGGATCATTAATATCATCCTGATTTTCCCTAAAAGTAGGATTCAGTACTTTTTTAGTTTTAAAGACTTATCAGCTCCCCATTCCTCCGAAAGCAAAATGTAATTACTGTAAAATGGTACTCAAAATCCTTCCAATCCCCCACCACCCATCCACACAAACATTTTTCGCTCACCCCATCTATTTGTGCTTCTCAAAAATAAACTTCAATTCATTTTTATTTGTTTTCCTACTTTACAGTTGCCAACATCTTCTTCTGCCTAAGAACTTCTTCCAGTTTCCTCTCCTGGCACATTTTTATTCTTCTTTAATGCCCAGTGCAAACATTTTAGTAGTGTCTAGGGTGAAATGGCATTAACCATGCAGCCCATCTCAACCCGCTTCCAATGGAAAAACCTCCTCGGTAGAGACTGGGAGGCTAAAAATTACATTTTCTAGAATCCTCTGCAGCCAGGGTAGTGGCTAGAAGGAATTTAGTATCTACCAGTCAGATGTACTCCAAATGTGGAACTCAGAAGGGAGACATAGATTTGAATCCTACTGCTGTTTTTATTGGCAAATGAAATCTGGGTGAAATTATTTTTTCCTGGGGAAATATTAACTGCGGTTGCAATGTGTAGTCATTGGCTTTATGGCTTTCAGAGGTGTGGAGCATTTGATCTGCTGGTAAGGGTGATGGCAAGTAGGAACTGTTGTTTTTTTTTTTAATTTTTACATTTTTAAAAAAAGTTTTGATAGGCAGAGACAGAGCACAACTGGGGGACGGACAGAGAGAGAGGGAGACACAGAATGAGAAGCAGGCTTCAGGCTCCGAGCTATCAGCACAGAGCCTGACACGGGGCTTGAACCCAGGAACCATGAGATCGTGACCTGTGCAGAAGTCGGACCCTTAACCAACTGAGCCACCCAGGCACCCCAAGCATGGAATTGTTCTCATGCTGGGCGGTTAAAAAAGTCAGTTCCTATCTGCCTTCCCCACTGCAGAGTGGTGATATGGTTCTAACTCCACCAGCTACCACTGAAACTTGCTGAATAGTCATGCAGATTCCTGATCCCAGGAGATGAAGTTTCTCAATGGCTCAGGTCTGGAGGGTGGCTTTGGGGGCCAATCCTAAAAGCCAAACTTCTTGATTCTTCAGATGTCCTAAAGATTTAGCATCTGACTTAAGTATACAGGAATCAAGGCTCTTTCTGCTTAAACCAGCCATAGTGTATTCTGTTCTCTGTAACTGAATTCTGACCTTTAAAAATATCATATCCTCTGTGAATTACAATTTCCTGGGCATTTAGCTGTTTTCTTACTCCAGCTGGTATACATTAATAGCATTTATTAAATTGTATTTTTATGCCCTCTCTGTTCAGTGAAACTTTATTGTCTTTTATGATTGCTACCTCTTCCTTCTGTGCTCACCAAAAGGCAAAACTTTTCTTGCATCCAATCCTTTCTCTGAGAGAGAGATGGGTCATCTTTTAAAAAAATTTTTAATGTTTATTTATTTTTGAGATGGGGGAGGAGAGGGTCAGAGAGAGAGACACATACACAGTCCTAAGCAGGCTCCAGGCTCAGAGCTGTCAGCACAAAGCCTGATGTGGGGCTCAGACTCACGAACCCATTGAGATCACGACCTGGGTGGAAGTCAGGCAGGAAGCTCAACCGACTGAGCCACCCAGGTGCCCTGACCTGTCATCTTTGTTAATTCAACTGGCTGTCTTGTGACTCAGCTCCTTCATGGGCTTTATCAAATTAAGCATTTAAATTATCTATTACTTGCTGTTAGGGTGTAAGTGACCCTCTCTTGTCAATTTCTACATTCTAAGTGGAATCATAAACTACTTTTGGATTAGAAAATATTTTCTAACAATGATCAGATATATATTTTCAGCATGCAATTTATAGTCATTTTAAAAATTGTATAATCATAACTAGAATTAACCTGGAATCTAATATATAATTTGAAAAAAAAAATGTTTTTAAACAAAAGGTCCTTATGATTTGAGATGCCAATTTTGTCATGCACCATGAATGATGATCTCTATCCTAGACATCTTCTTCTGCTCCAGTGAGTATTCCTAACATCAAGCAGATATTATCAGCTTGTTGCTTTCCTAGTAATTTGATAATATGTTTAATAGATGACAGTGCATGTATTCCCATCTTTACTTTGAAAAAAATTCCATGTAATCTCAATTTTTGTTTACTTTCTGTCAGATGGAATTTTGGATTCATTTAATTTTTAGTAACAATCTCAGTGAAATAATTCAAAGTTTAGAGGTAAATTTGAAGAATTATTCAGTCCTTTGAATATTAAGCCTTCCTATACAAGACTGAAGGGTCACTCTCAATTGATTCCAATTCTCTTTTGTTTTGAAATGAAAACCTTTATTTTCATTCATAGAGATTTTGAACATTTCTTCTGATTTTTACTGCTTTGTAGTTGGTATTATGAAAGGAGATTTTAAAAAGCATTCATTTCTAATTAGTAAATATTTGTTATTCATTTTCGAATGTTGATTTTTCAACTTTCCCATTTTATAAATAATT
Source organism: Panthera uncia (assembly GCF_023721935.1). NCBI lineage: Eukaryota > Metazoa > Chordata > Mammalia > Carnivora > Felidae > Panthera > Panthera uncia. Next base: position 15,994,117 of record NW_026057577.1, on the reverse strand, counting down.
TATGTTTATAATCAAAAGTATGTGACTCTTAGGCAGGCAAACCATGGAGACTCTTAAATACAGAGAACAAACTGAGGGCTGAAGGAAGGTAGGGGGATGTTAAATGGGGACCGGCATTAAGGAGGGCACTTTTCAGGATGAAGCCGGCATCATATGTAAGAGGTAAGTCTCTGGATTCTACTCCTGAGACCAAGATTACACTGTACATTAACTAACTTGAGAATAAGAAGGTAAAATTAACTAAATAAATACAATAAATGTATGATTCTTATTATGAGCCTTTATGAAATCTATTAAGATAATATCCCTTCTGATTAATTGCTTATCTTGATCCCGATGTTCACTTTCTCTTTTTAGCAACCAGGTTCTTGAGCATTAATCTACTTCACTAACCTTTCTAGAAAGAGCTTACGGATTTTTCAATTACGTTATTTTTTGTTTTCTAGTAAATTTGTCCTTTGCTTTCATTTTTACTTTTCTTTAATTTCTGTTCTTTTGTTAGTTGGTAATGTCTCATTATGATGTTCTGATTGGTGTTTCCTAACATTTGCTGCACATTGCAATCACGCTCCGTGTTTATAAAAGACAAAATACCGTGAATGCTAAGATCCATAGGCGGACTTTCTTTCTAATTTAACCAGATAGACTCAGGTGGGATTCTTCATATGATCCTAAAATCCAGCCAATGTTCAGCTAATTTGGCTTCAATATTTCAGATTCATAATCTACACTCTTAGTGATTTTTTTATCAATTATTAATACGATGTCATTCCATAAGTATTGTTAGATGTCATTTCTCTCTCACCAATTCACATTCTATAATTTTAGTTTTTATCTCTTCATTTTCTTTAATTTGTCAGTTTTATTTTCCTTTGTAGTTGTATTCTTTTTTGCTATTATTTAAAATTGAATGATAATGTCCTAAAATTATGATAAAATACAGTCTCTATTTTGTATTATTTACAAATTAGGGAAGTTTTAACTGGTTGAATATATGCATTTTATATGTAAATAGTTTGATTTTGGAAAGAAGACACATTATCTCCCTTTTCATTGTCATGTCTAACTATTCAATGTCATGTCTAACTATTAACTACCTTTCATAATGATAAGGATAAAATATATGTATCTATACAAAAAAGTTAACTTTTTGGTAAATGTCATATCAAAGACAGAAAAATTGTTAAACTTCCACAGTAAAACTGTATTCTTAACAACTTTTTTCAATGTATATCTGTTTATCCTTTTCTAGTTTGTTTGATGTGGTGTTTTGATACATGAATGAGATATACTGATTTTTTTATTTAACTCGTTCTATTTTTTATTATTTTAAATTTACATCCAAAAAAGTCCCTTCGAAATAGCATCCTATATCCCTTGGATAAATGCCTAGTATTGCACTTGCTGGGTGGTAGGGTAGTTCTATTTTTAGTTTTTTGAGGAACCTCCATACTGTTTTCCAAAGCAGCTGCACCAGCTTGCATTCCCATGCGATATACTGAATTTTACATTATTTACATTTTTATACAATGACCTTTTTGGTTTAATGTAATGATGTTTTATTAGTAAAGTTTCTATTGGAATTGAACATCTCTTGCCTTTATATTATGTATTTTATACAGTTGCCCTTTGAACACAGGTATGAATTGCACTTGGCCCACTTATGTGCACACATTTTTCAGTAAATACAGTTCAGTACTGTAAATATATTTTCTCCTCCTATGATTTTCTTAATAACATTTTCTTTTTCTCTAGCTTTCTTTATTGTAAGAATACAATGTACATAAAACACAAAATAGGATCTCATCAACTACTGGTTTTATTGGTAAAGCTTCCAGGGAAGGGTAGGCTATTAGCAGTTAACTTTTTGGGAAATTAAAGTTATATACAAATTTTATACTGCACAGGGGTCAGTTCCCCTAACTGAAGTGTGCAGTTCAAGAGTCAATGATATACCTCTTTTCATGTTTTCAGTTTTAACCTGCACCATTTCATTTTTATGCGTCTTCTAAGCAACCTTACTTAATTTTGCTTTTAAGCAAATTTAGTGGTTTTTTTTTTGTTTTAATTTTTTTCAATGTTTATTTGCATTTAAGAGAAATAGAGATGGAGTGCAAGCTGGAGAGGGGCAGAGAGAGGGGGAGACACAGAATCTGAAGCAGGTTCCAGGCTCCACAGAGCCATATGTGGGGTTCATACTGACAAACTATGATATCATGACCTGAGCCAAAGTTGGACGCTTAACCGACTGAGCCACCCAGGCACCCCAACAAGTTTAGTGAGCTTTTAACTTCAGTTTCTGATGCAACTCGTAAGTACTATAATAGGCACTGAGTTTGGGTGTTTGTTTTTTAATCTTTTCGGCTTTCTGGTTTTTAAAAATATTTTTGTTTGCTTTTTTAAAATGTGAGATGCATCTCTGTTGTTATCCACTTTGCAACATGACATTTGAAACACCTAAATGTTGTTAATTTACATACCCATACTTGAACCTATATTTCCCTAATTTGAATATAAACAATAAGCTGCACTCGAACAGTCATATAACACAAGGAAATGAGTGTGTTTTTATTCTACTCCTAAGCACTTCTGCTTGCCAGTATGTGTTCATGAAATTAAGATTTTAAATTCAGATTTTATCACCACTGATTATTAAATTAGTAAAGGATTTCATTATTTATGACATTTTATTCTGCTTAATAGCAACATCTATAGTAATTCTCACGCAGAAAAAAAGAAACCATAACACCAAAAATAAGAGTATCAATATGAACTCAAAGAAATACTTGGACTGACGATCCTAATTAATGTAAGAATAAATCAAGCTTTCACACCGCAGGATGATTATACCAGAAAACGGTATCAAGATTGCGCCATCACCATATTCACTGTCATTGTATGGGAAGTTCCAAGGCAATTTATATGCCTAATTTCATTAAATTTTCCATAACTGTCAGCACAAGAAACAACAACAATGAAAATTACTTTAAAATACATACTTGCATACAAGCTAAGTCAAGCAGATAACAAAAGGGCCACTAGTTCTGGTTTGGTGATTTCATCATTTCCAGAGCTCACAAAATAATAGCTATTATTGTATTTTCTTCAACATATTCACGTAGGAAAAAAATAACCACTCCAGAGTCTAAATCAGAGTAGTACCGCAGTATCAACTTAAGTAAAGTATGTTGGTCACCATAAAAACATTTACAAACAATCTTCTATGAGTTGGGATCAGTTAAAATACTGAACTGGACAAACTATGTTTTAGTTTTAAGAGACAAGAATGCATTTTGTGTTTTTTCAAGACACAGTGCAGTTTGGGACTAAAACAATGTGGATGTTGGTATCAAACAGTAGTGGATTAGTGTTTCAACTCACTATTACCGAAGAATTCTATAAAATTTGATTACTCTCTGGTGTTTCTGTTTTCCCTTTAAAGGGCTACCTATAGTGGCCCCTGGGTGGCTCAGTTGGTTAAGCAATTGACTTTGGCTCAGGTCATGATCTCACAGTTTGTGGGTCCGAGTCTCACATGGGGCTCTGTGCTGCCAGCTCAGAGCCTGGAGCCCGCTTCGGATTCTGTGTCTCCCTCTCTTGCTGCCCCTCCCTGACTCATGCTCTGTCTATCTCTCTCTCAAAAATGAATAAACATTAAAAAATAAACAAAAAATAAACGGGGCTAACTATAGTAGCTTACTTGTGTAGTAGCTGTGAAGATTTAAATAATTAATGAACAAAAAGCTTTCGGCACAGTATCTGGTATGGACCAGTACTCAATAAATGCAAACTGGAGACTGATGGTCTATTGTGACTGGTTTATATTTTTCAATAGTGAAAATACCTCTATGGACCTATTAATTCCGTATTATATGCAGAAATGGTATTCAAAATATACACTGACCAGTACAGTATATAAAAATATACATAGGGGCACCTGGATGGCTTAGTTGGTGAAGCAATCCAGCTTCAGCTTAGGTCATGATCTCATAGCTTGTGAGTTCCAGCTGGGCATCAGGCTCGCTGCACTGACAGCGCAGAGTCTGGAGCCTGCTTCAGATTCTGTCTCCCTCTCTCTCTGCTCCTCCCCTGCTTGTGCTCCATCTTTCTCTCTCTCAAGAACAAATAATAAAACATTAAAAAAATGTAAAAGTATATATAGACCTGTATCAGAACAGTCATCTGACCAATCAGAATAGTCCATCATGCCTGGCTACTGGTGCCCAAATGCTAAATACCAGTAACAAGATAAAAAATTTTTAAATTACACAGTGAGAGAAAGCTTCATATACATATCACTTAACAGTTGTTCATATATGATCTTGTGTTTTTATTCTTATGAATTAAGAAATATAGATAGATAGATAGATAGATAGACACAGTGCTCTTGATTTTCTGAGAAAATAAAACACATGATCAGATGTTGAAGAAGTCACCATATTAAAGAGAACAAGAGAAATAAGCCAATACAGGAGTAATCCACTTGATAGCATCATCTAATGTTATTTTTTAAAGTATTTTTTAAGTTTATTTATTTTTGATAGAGAGAAACAGAGCACAAGTCGGGGAGGGGCAGAGAGAGAGGGAGACACAGAATCCAAAGCAGGCTCCAGGCTCTGAGCTGGCAGCACAGAGCCAAAAGTGTGGATGTTATTTTTATATATGTTTAATGTTATTTTATGATAATAGTAAAAGAAAAAATAGTAAAAGAAGAAAATAACATGATTTTTTAGTTGGCAAGTTTTTTTAAGTTGAACTGCTGAACTGAGGAAATTATAAATTACCTTGTGTAAGAAAATGTTAATATAACTTTATATATTATATATGCATATGCTCATCATAATTATATATATATATATATATATATATACACACACAAACAACTTAATGCAGCTTAATATTTCAAATTGACTTTTGAAATACTACAACAGAAGAGTTCCAATATTGAATTTCTGAAGTATGCTGAACTTACTGTGTCAGTGTTACAATATAAGGAACAGGTGTAATTTACACGATGTCATACTGTCACCAGCTAGACCCCAAGACCTGACCCTTACTGCCTACCTGCTTGTATTCACTGACCTTTGATCCACATTCCTTCTAAAGCTCTCTTGTTTCCAGCTCCTCTCTTAGTTCCGGTAAATGGAAAGCAAAACCACCCCTTGAGCAAAAGCACCTGACTGGACAAGACCTCCACCTGGCCCAGACCACCCAGACCACTTTGAGCCAAACTCTGACTGGTACTTGTGGACGATGGAGTGACTTCTAATTTTTTTTTTAATGTAATGTTTATTTATTTTTGAGAAAGAGAGAGACAGAGCTTGAGTGGGGGAGACGCAGAAAGAGGGAGACACAGAATCTGAAGCAGGCTTCAGGGAGCTCGAACTCACCGAGATCATAACCTGAGGTAAAGCCGGAATCTTAACCCAGAGCCACTCAGGCGCCCCCCATGTAGTGACTTCTAGAATGACATACAAATACCCTTTCCTCATTAGGATACAAAAAACTCTGCCCAAGGAGGAGCACAAGCCTCAGTGTCATAACATATGTGTGTATAGGCACGTTCCCTTAAGGCACATGTGTGACCTTATGTCCACCTCTATATCCAATGACCTGGCTTCCCTATCTAAATATTCATCCTAACCCTAAATAAAAGGAACCCATCCATCCTTGCCCTGGAGGCAAGCCTTCCCCCTGATCTCCTTATTTGCTACAAATCAAGGCTTATTTTGTGCATCAACTCAACCTGGCACAGCTTCTGACTCACCAAAAAGCGAACTCACTGTTGGTTTGGTTATAATACACTGAGAAACCTAACTAACTACACTGTTTGCAGTGAGTCTTCTCAGGGAATAGTGAATGAAAACAACCTTTCCACTTAGTTTTTTTTTTTTTTTTTTTCTATAAAAGTAAGTACATTAGAAGGCCATGCAAATACAATTTAATCAACTTGCTTCTTTTTTTTTTTTTAATGTTTGTTTATTTTTAAGAGAGAGAGAGACAGACAGACAGAGCAAGAATGGGGGAGGGGCAGAGAGAAAGGGAGACACAGGAACCCAAGCAGGCTCCAGGCTTTGACCAGTCAGAACAGAGCCCCACGCAAGACTCAAACTCACAAACTGTGGGATCCTGACCTGAGCCAAAGTCTGACGCTTAACCAACTGAGCCACCCAGGCACCTGAAATCAACCTGCATCTTGAATGATTAGGTAATTCCTTAACAGTTTCCTCTGGGTCCCTAGAATTTTATTTAAATACACATTTTTAAATAGCAAGGTCTGTGCCAAATAAGAAAATGGGACTAGGTGTTTATGTGAGATTTATTTTTTTTAATGAAGATCTATGTAGGCAATGACTTTTTTAGGAAGATCAAGAGGTCTTCAAAATTATTATTCTTAATTCATTTAAATTTAAATGCATTTTCCAAGCCAACAAGTACAGCTCATTTATCAAAAAGAGTGAAAGAAAATTTAATAATTAAATAGATCACTTCGAATTACAGTCCTTTACTTTAGCAAATATGGCAACTTTGAAAACTGTGTGCTCCTCCTAACTTAGGGAGATTAATTCTGAATTTCAGCCTACCTCTGTTAATAAGAAAAAGTGCAGTTATTACAAATTAATAACCAATACTGCAAATGGAAACCCCAGATCCCTAGGAAGAGCAATGCTAAATAAGGTTAAGAATGCAGGTAGTAAAAAGGTTCCAAAATGTTACAGAAATGAACGGCAATGGTGACATGAACATATAAAAGGAGGCATCACAAAAGATCTCATTGACACTAAAATATTTCAGTTAGATATTTTAAACTGACAACTAATTGTAGAGGTAATTATTTTTCTATTGACAATGTGAAACGATACAATTGGCAGAAAGCAGACAAGGTGATCAATACTAAGAAATATAAAGGAAGGAAGGAACAGAGACTCAGATGCCTTGTTATTTGCCTACCCATTTGTTCATCTATCTGTTTAAGAGGGAAAGAGAAACATAGCAAAGGGTGGGTTATCTGAGTTATCTTTTCTATGAAATTTAAATTTCCTCTTTTTAAATGTAAATTGTGTCTTCATTCTATCTGTGCTTTCTCAAGCCATTTTTTTTAACCTAAGTTATTTTTCTATCTGCCCTGGAGGGTGAGGTTCTGCCCCCCACTCAGACACCTTGTTGTTCTAACAGTTTCTTTTCATCACTTAACAGATGGTTTGGGCTGCCTTGATTTGGTTTCTGAAATGTAATGAGTGTTGTTGTTGTTTTTCCTTATTTTCTGCTCAGTTCTATGTAAATTTTTCCATGTCTCTTGAGTTCAGAGGTTCCATGCCTATGAAATCAAAATGATCTAGACAGAATTCATAATAATTTATTTATTTACCTAGACGGGAATACAGTTCATAAACAATGACACTCATGACTTACCTCGCACAATGAAATTTAAATGAAATGATTTATGTAAAAAATGTAGCTTAGTTCTTGGAAAATATTGCCTTAAATTCATAATGGCAAGTTCTTATTGTTTTCTAGATGGTTCCTATTTTCTTTTTACCTAGAACCTTGGTTATGTTATTCATCTCATTGGTTGTCCTGCTTGTTGGTTTTGTCTTATCTTTTAATTACACACATACTAAATGAATTAACACTGTAAAAAAATGAAACAAAATAGATTAAATATGAAATCCAACTTGATACTTCTGTCACCAAATACATCTCTCTAGAGGCTGTTTAGTGCCAGTTTGCTAGTCCTCGTGATTACTCAAATGTACAATATCCATTACAGTTGTGTAAAAGAAGACACAATATAATTCTACCACAATGGTTCAATGCACATTAGTTATTATAATTACCATGTATATCATTGTTATCAGCATTGGCAATAATAGGGATGGTAATATTATAAATAGTAGTATTTATAAAACAATAGGTCATTAAGCATACTTGGAGGAAGACAACACAATAAAGTCAAACAAGCAAGAATCACAGGTAGAGAATTTCACATTGTGGGATACCCTTGGTTAAATAATATTGATACAAAATTAGAAATGTAAACAGAAGTCTAATAAGAGCCTTGAGACACTGTGAGGTAAGAAAAACTCACTCAGTAGGTATTTATTGAGAAGTGAACATGTCTTACGTTCTCCTACTGTGTTCCAGATTCTTTGCCTGGATCTGAAAATGAAAGCTGCGTTCTGGACATAGAACACACCTAAGGGATATGTAAGAGCTGGGCAGGTGACTTTGAGCAGGAGAGTAAACATCCCATGTGGGGTAAAGCCCAGTACCAAAGGAAGCAGGGCAGCTTGAAAACCTAAAAGTCAATTAGCTGGCTAGAGAACAGAAGGTGAGATTGAATACGGAGACAGAGAATCTAAAGAGATGGGCAGATTACATCAGTCACTGAAAGCCTTGTCCCAAGAGGTTTAGCTATCCTAAAATTATGGGAGTACCATTAAAGGAAGTGTTTTTAGGGGTACCTGGGTGGCCTAGTCAGGTAAGCGTCCAACTCTTGATTTCACTGGTTTCAGCTGGGTCATGATCTCATGGTTTGTGGGTTCAAGCCTCAGGCTGGGCTCTGCACCGATGGTGAGGAGCCTGCTTGGAATTCTCTCTCTCTCAAAAATAAACAAACATTTAAAAAAAAAGGTAGTGCTTTAATACAAAGAGTGGTAAAATCAGATTTCATTTTACTTTTTTGTGGGGGAGAGGAGATCAATAGGTCTGCAGATTACAGGTGAGAGAGAATATGTGAGAGAGAAATAATTCCAATACACATTTCACTATTTTAGTGTGGCACTACCATGACGGTTATAGAAATAGGAAAAAGAAAAAGAAAAAGAGCACAGAGTCCAAACACATTTGGTGATGAATGACAGGATGGAACGATTGGCTGGGTAGGGGATGACTGAGTTAAAAGCAGTTATGAGAGATGCCTAAGATTCTGATTTTAGGTTACTAGTTGAATTGCAATGCCCTTTACTCAAACAGGAAACAGTAGAGTACAAACACTTTGGGAAGAGAGAAGAATATTTGAAATACTTAAATTGTGTTTCCTCATGAACATTCAAGTGAAAATTTCCCTTCACAAAAAGGGTACGTAAATGTAACTCAAAAGATGCAGTAACACCCCCTTATCCACAGTTTTTCTCTCTGTGGTTGCAGTTACCTATGGTCTAAAGGGCAGATAGATGGCTCTCAGGATATATTGTCAGAAGGTCAAAAGTAGCCTAACTACATCACCATGTCCACATCCTTCGCTTCATCACATAGCTGTCTTATCATGTCCACGTCAGCACAAGAAGAAGGGTGAGCATAGTACAGTAGTATCCTTCAAGAGAGAGGGATCACATTTGTGGAACTTTTTATTTTGTATATTGTTATACCTGTTCCATTTTACTGGTTATTGTTTTAATTTCTTACAGTGCCTAATCTATAAATGAAGCTTTATCGTAAATGTGCGTGTATAGGAGAAAATATTCTACGTAGGGTTTGGTACTATCCACAGTTTCAGGTATGTGCTAGGGGTCTTAAGTGTATCCCCCAACGGAAAAGGGGAGATCACTGCATTTAGAATTTATCAGCATAGAGATTGCACTGGAAACCAGAGAGCTGAGAAAACTTCCAAGAAGCAGAAAAAGGAAGAGTCCTTAGAACTGACCCCTGGGGATGACAGCAGTTAAGGGCTGTAAAAAACAACTCCAGAGGCGCCTGGTTCGCTCAGTCAGTTGAACATCCCACTTTGGCTCATGTCATAATCTTGGCTCAGGCCAGGATATCCAAGTTCAAGAGGGAGTTTGACCCCACATCAGGCTCTCTCCTGTCAGCACAGAACCACTTCTGATCCTCTGTCGCCCTCTGTCTCTGCCCTTCTCTCACTCATGCTCTCTCTCTCTCAAAAATACACATTTAAAAAAAGATTCTAAAAAATTTTTCTTCAGAAACTCTGCCCACTTTTTTTTCACTTTTTTTTTAAAAATTAAGACTATTTTTTTATAGCAGTTTAAAATTCACAGAAAAATTGAGAGGGAGGTACAGAGATTTCCCATAAACTCTCTGTCCCCACACATGCACTGCCTCCCTTATCATCACCATTGACACATGATTATTACTGAGAGCCCATAATCTACAGTTCAGTTCACTTGGGCTGTTCCACGTTCTATGGGTTTGGAAAAATGTAGAATGATAGTTATTCCTTATTATGGTATCATACAGAGTATTTTCACTACCCTAAAAATCCTACGTTCTCTGCCTATTCATCCCTACCTTACCTCCTTAACTCTCAACAACCACTGATCATTTTACTATCTCCATAGTGTGCATTTTCCAAGGGCATCTGGGTGGCTCAGTTGGTTAAGTGTCCAACTTCTGCTCAGGTCATGATCTTGGGTTTGTGACAGGGATCTCTGCTGACAGCTCAGAGCCTGGAGCCTGCTTCAGATTCTGTGTCTCCCTCTCTCTTGGCTCCTCCCCTGCTTGTGGTCTTCTCTCTTTCTCTCTCTCAAAAATAAATAAACATTTAAAAAATAACTTTACAGTGTGCATTTTTCAGGATATAATACAACTGGAATTGTATAGTATGTAGCCTTTTCAGATTGGTTTCATTTAGAAACTTGTTTCATTGAGTTCACTGTTCATTTACTTCATTTAGTTCCATTAAGTGGCAATGAAGTTTCTTCCATGTCTTATCATAGCTGGGTAGCTCATTTCTTTTTAGTGTTGAATGATATTTCCATTATCTGGGGGTACCACAGTTTATTTCTGCCTCCACTTAAAGGACCTCTTGGTTACTTCCAAGTTTTGGCAATTATGAATAAAACTTCCATGAAATACTGGGTATGTGGGCTTTGATATAAACCTAATCTTTCTACTTCTTTGGGTCAAGACCAAGGAGCATGATTGCTGGATCATATGTTATGAGTATATTTATAGTTTTATAAGAAACCACCAAACTGTCCTCCACACGGTGTTCCATTTTGCATTCCCATCAATAATGAATGAGAGTTCTTATTGTTCCACATCCTCACCAGCATTTGGTGTTGTGAATGTTATAACAGACTTGGGTCATTCTAATACTACTATAGTGATATCTCATTTCCATTTTCATTGCCCCGGTGACATGTGATTTTCACGTGTTTATTTTCCCCTTGTGTATCTTCTTAGGTGAGGTGTGTTAAGGTCTTGCAACTATTTTAAACTGTGTGTGTGTGTGTGTTCGTTTATGGTTGCGTCTTTGTATTTTTTGTAAAATAGCCCTTTATCAGACATGTCTTTTGCAAATAAGGCTAGAAAAAAAAGGATTGTTCGTGGAGCTGTTAGTGACTCAATTCAGTTAGGAGAGCAGCAAGCAGAATGGACAATAATCACTGTTGAGAGTGAAAGGGGCTGAAGAAAAATGCTTACATATAGGACAGTGATGGGAGTGTGTGTGCACTGAATACCAAGGTAAAGATTTAAGATTTTACTCAGCAAGGGATGGAGAGCAAAACAGGTATTCAAGCAGGAAAGTGACTTAATGAGAGCTGAATCCACCATTTTATTTATAAGCACAATTAACTCTTGATTACATTGTGTCTTGTTAATATAATTAAGCTTTTAAACCTGGGTTGCTGAGCACTGCCAGGGAAAAGTACACAATTGTTGGAATTAGAGCCACAAAAATTTATGTTCCCCAACTTCAGCAGTATCATCAGGAGTATTGTCAGCACTGCATGTAAATACTTTACATATCCCTGGTCAGGAGTCATTCCTCACCCACCTCTACCCCCAAAAGCCTTTAAAACACTCTCATTATTAACCAGTCCTTTATATAGAAATTTCAGAGCTTCATTTTTTGCTTAAGAAAGGTCTGAATTGAGGAAAAATAAAAATGCATTTAAAATAATGCATCTATGCAACATCGATGGGATCCTAACAAACTAGTGAACATAGCAATTTTAATGATAACCTCCAATATGTTATTTTTGAATGAAAAAATTAATCCTAGGTCATATGATGTCTAAGCAGAGCCCTTGCTTGACATCTTTGGCTATTATGTTTTTCTGTAGAAGACATGAAACTATCACGAATCATAAAAACGAATTTAAGAAAAAACAGAGCAACACAATCACGCTTATCACGTAGTCCTAGAATTACCAGTATAAGCACTAAACTGTCACCGATGATATCAATTATGCAATCCTGACAGCAAATTAATGATGGAGAATTGAAATACACTATACTGTGGGTGACACATTACAGCATTTTATTGAAAACTAGATCATTAGGTAAGCCCCTTACAAAACCACAATATATTCTCCAAAACACCAACCATTCCAATTATCCTAAAATATTTCAAACCCAGTAAGTTTATCTGTTATCTCTCCAGGACAAAGAGCCAGGGGCAGGTGACCTTTAAACTGCAGACTTATAGTTTTATCACTGAACCTTACGTAAGTTGAATGTCACTGAAAAGCAATGATTAAAGAAATATTCTGTATTTGTAGTAGACATATTAACTGTAGTCATCAAACGTTGAAATATTACAAGTGATAAAAAGGGTGCAGGAAGCTAAAATTCTCTCTGATGAATTTTGGGGAATGTAACTCACTACTTTTTCAGTATCACCTCAGTCAGAGGGGCTGGTGTCCTACCTAATGTGATATGCTGGGTAGAATTAGTACCAGAATATCCTTTCCCCCTGATGACCAGCAATCGAGTTTACCCTGTTCACTAGAGGATGACTCATTCTACCTACGTTGTTATAATTTCAAAAGACTGCTCTTAAAATATAAGTGTATTACCTAAAAATTGTAAGCTGATTAGCATCTATAAGGTGATGTAATTTTCAGGAGCTGTCATCTAGTTTAGTAATGTCTAAACAACATGAGAAATTAAAAGGGTAATAACTTTTATTAGAGCCTCTTATATTTAAGGTCCCCACCAGAACGCTAAATTAGTATTATTAACAGCAGGGGGAGGACCCTCAAAAGTAGACCAGGTTTTCCTCCTCCTCCCATGGAAGCAGTATCATTTTTCATAAACACAAATGTTAATTCTCTCTGTCTTTCTTAAGGTAAAGCCCTCCTGAGTTATTTTGTATTCCTAACTATAAGAATTGAGAGACAAGACAGACAGTAAGACAAAGTTCATGTAACTCTGCCTGTGAAAAGGCCAATTTTTCAACCCTAAAATCTCTATTCTTCTTCCCCTCTGAGTGGAGAAGAGAATCATAACATAGAGGCCAGAATGAGTCTCAGCCCCTAAGAGGCAGTTGGGATTCTAATGAAGAAAATTTATTGATTCTGCATTTTGAATAGCTCTAATTTATTAGGTAATGTATTGACAAAAAAATCATGTGGTTACAAACTGAGCATTTTATACTAGATAAATGTGATATTGGTTTATTTTATTGCCCAAATAAGCAACTTTAAAAATATAAAAAACAGGAATGTGAAATATGAACTACTCACAACAAAGTAAACAATAGTGTATTGTTGAGTTGATCATTTCATTTCCAAGGAAATACTTCGTCTTTTCCAACGAGGTTTGCAATTGGTCAGTCAGGTAATGTTTAAGTTCAGAGTGTTTTACAGCTACAAGAACTGTTCTCTCACCAAGGAGGCCTTAAATTTCCTTCCCCAAAATAGCTAGATGTTCTTTTCAAAGTAACTCCCTCCCAATTACTTATGTAAATACTGTCATAAAACAGACTTAGGATCACTAGATCATGAAAAATAGTGTATGGATCATAATATTCAGAAGATGTACTAGTATTTGAGACTATTTTGGGAAAGTGATGAATACTTTGTATTCTTTGACTTTGTAGTAAAGACCCTTCTATCAACCACCGTGATTTTAAAAACTATTTGAAAACAACAATGCATAACTACATGCTAGAAGAAGTACTCAACATGAAACAGCAAACATATTAACCTCTGCTTAGGCAGTAATTTTTTCTGTGTATATACTTCAACATCCTTTAGAATATATGTAAAAACTACAAAAGTGGTCAATTTTAAAACATGAAGAAAAATATCTACCTGAGCTCATGTTGTGAAATACATCTGAAGCAAAGAAGTCTTCCAAATCAAGTAACAAAATACATGCCCATTTTTGTCCCAAATGTTTGAGCTTTTTTTCCCTAGAACATGCTAATATTTCAATAATTATCTGAATTTTTCACTGTGTAATCATTGAATACCATGTCTCTTATGATGTAACAACTATACAGAAACACACACACACACACACACACACACACACATTTTATGATTTATTTTATTAATTACCTATCACCCATCTAGCCCATCCCCATCCATCTCCCTCCTCATGATTTATTAATATGAAAGATTAATACATTTTAGGTCTTTATAACTAACATTTTTCTTTTTTTTTTTTTTTAATTTTTTTTTTCAATGTTTTTTATTTATTTTTGGGATAGAGAGAGACAGAGCATGAACGGGGGAGGGGCAGAGAGAGAGGGAGACACAGAATCGGAAACAGGCTCCAGGCTCTGAGCCATCAGCCCAGAGCCCGACGCGGGGCTCGAACTCACGGACCGCGAGATCGTGACCTGGCTGAAGTTGGAGGCTTAACCGACTGCGCCACCCAGGCGCCCCAACTAACATTTTTCTACGTAGACTTCTGTGTGTATTAATATTAATTGTTGCCTTGGATTTCTAACCACTATTTTAGTCTAGATCAATCTGTTCGTGTCTAAAAACCACATTATGCTAATAAATTGTTTTTAAAAATTCAGTTTCTGTGCTATTCAAGATGTTTATTCTGGGAGTCTGGAATTCTAGACCTTTACAAATAATGTTACTGGTGATTCTTTGTCACATTATAATCTAGATCACTTATTTTTTTACATAGATACATGCATAAAAGAAAAATCTCCTTTTTAAAATTACTTAATTATTTATACTATCCAGTATCTATACATTGTTATGATTATATGTGCATCACATAGTAGCTACCTATGTATCAATTTATCTGTATCTACTTTTTATATATGGCAAATTTGAAATAGTTCCTGATGTAATTAAGTTATAGCAAGTATCAAATGAAATGTATGGTTTAGAAATATCCCTGAATAAGGGGTGCCTGGATGATTCAGTTGTTGGGTGTCTGACTCTTGGTTTTGGCTCAGGTTAAGATCTCATGGTTCGTGGGATTGAGCCCCATGTCTGTCTGTCTGTCTGTCTCTCAAAAAAAGAAAAAAAAAACCGTAAAAAAATACAAAAAAAAACTTAGTTTCTATAAAAAGAGAAAAAATAAATATCCCTGAATGGACATATAACTTGAAAAAGGGAAGTTGCTTATACTGATGGGATTTAAAGCTGAAGACTTTTGTCTCCCTTACTGAAGAGTAGCTAATGAAATAGTTTTTGGTTTTGTTTTGTTTTTTTTTAACTTAGCAGCACTTGCCCCTTGTTGCAAATTTTTGTAATCTTATTGAAATTAAGGAAGGATATATGACCTACAGAAATGTCAGTGTAGTTATAACTTGTATTCTTTTCACCAGTACCTCTAGCTATTAAATTTGGTCCTGATTTTAAGTCATGCTGAAAAATAAAGATTAACTGGCAAAAGTGTGAACTTATATATGAATATAATTATCATTCCAAGATAAAAGAGGAAAAAAAAAAACACTAGTGGATTCAATCCTTCACTCCATCTCTCTAATGTCTACCCCTAACTTCCCAGAAAATCCAGAATACACCACCTTCCTACCACAAAGACATACACAAATTAACTCACATTTTCATAAAAAATTCACATGACTCAGAAATTGCATGTTCAATAAAACTTGTCCCCATACTAAAATTTGGCCTCTAGGTTCTGATTATTTATCTTATAAGATGATTCAGTATCTCTGCCTAAGATTAAAAAGCTTCTGACGAGGGAAGATGGCGGCGTAGGAGGACGCTGGGCTCACCGCGCGTCCTGCTAATCACTTAGATTCCACCTACACCTGCCTAAATAACCCAGAAAACCACCAGAGGATTAGCAGAACTGAGTCTCCGGAGCCAAGCGCAGACGAGAGGCCCACGGAAGAGGGTAGGAAGGGCGGCGAGGCGGTGCGCGCTCCACGGACCGGCGGGAGGAAGCCGGGGCGGAGGGGCGGCTCACCGGCCAAGCAGAGCCCCCGATTCTGGCTGGCAAAAGCGGAGGGGCCGGACGGACTGTGTTCCGACAGCAAGCGCGACTTAGCATCTGGGAGGTCATAAGTTAACAGCTCTGCTCGGAAAGCGGGAAGGCTGGAGGACAAAGGGAGGGAGAGCTGCTGAGCCCCCGGACGGCAGAGCTCAGCTTGGCGGGGAACAAAGGCGCCAGCGCCATCTCCCCCGCCCATCCCCCAGCCAAAATCCCAAAGGGAACCAGTTCCTGCCAGGGAACTTGCTCGCTCCGCGCAAACACCCAACTCTGTGCTTCTGCGGAGCCAAACCTCCGGCAGCGGATCTGACTCCCTCCCGCTGCCACAGGGCTCCTCCTGGAGTGGATCACCTAAGGAGAAGCGAGCTAAGCCTGCCCCTCCTGCCCCCGTGCACCTTGCCTACCCACCCCAGCTAATACGCCAGATCCCCAGCACCACAAGCCTGGCAGTGTGCAAGTAGCCCAGACGGGCCACGCCACCCCACAGTGAATCCCGCCCCTAGGAGAGGGGAAGAGAAGGCACACACCAGTCTGACTGTGGCCCCAGCGGTGGGCTGGGGGCAGACATCAGGGCGGACTGCGGCCCCGCCCACCAACTCCAGTTATACACCACAGCACAGGGGAAGTGCCCTGCAGGTCCTCACCACTCCAGGGACTATCCAAAATGACCAAACGGAAGAATTCCCCTCAGAAGAATCTCCAGGAAATAACAACAGCTAATGACCTTATCAAAAAGGATTTAAATAATATAACAGAAAGTGAATTTAGAATAATAGTCATAAAATTAATCGCTGGGCTTGAAAACAGTATACAGGACAGCAGAGAATCTCTTGCCACAGAGATCAAGGCACTAAGGAACAGTCACGAGGAGCTGAAAAGCGCTTTAAATGAAATGCAAAACAAAATGGAAACGACGACAGCTCGGATTGAAGAGGCAGAGGAGAGAATAGGTGAACTAGAAGATAAAGTTATGGAAAAAGAGGAAGCTGAGAGAAAGAGAGATAAAAAAATCCAGGAGTAGGAGGGAAAAATTAGAGAACTAAGTGATACACTAAAAAGAAATAATATACGCATAATTGGTATCCCAGAGGAGGAAGAGAGAGGGAAAGGTGCTGAAGGGGTACTTGAAGAAATTATAGCTGAGAACTTCCCTGAACTGGGGAAGGAAAAAGGCATTGAAATCCAAGAGGCACAGAGAACTCCCTTCAGACGTAACTTGAGTCGATCTTCTGCACGACATATCATAGTGAAACTGGCAAAATACAAGGATAAAGAGAAAATTCTGAAAGCAGCAAGGGATAAACGTGCCCTCACATATAAAGGGAGACCTATAAGACTCGTGACTGATCTCTCCTTTGAAACGTGGCAGGCCAGAAAGGCTTGGCACGATATCTTCAGTGTGCTAAACAGAAAAAATATGCAGCCAAGAATCCTTTATCCAGCAAGTCTGTCATTTAGAATAGAAGGAGAGATAAAGGTCTTCCCAAACAAACAAAAACTGAAGGAATTTGTCACCACTAAACCAGCCCTACAAGAGATCCTAAGGGGGATCCTGTGAGACAAAGTACCAGAGACATCACTACAAGCATAAAACATACAGACATCACAATGACTCTAAACCCGTATCTTTCTATAATAACACTGAATGTAAATGGATTAAATGCGCCAACCAAAAGACATAGGGTATCAGAATGGATAAAAAAACAAGACCCATCTATTTGCTGTCTACAAGAGACTCATTTTAGATCTGAGGACACCTTTAGATTGAGAGTGAGGGGATGGAGAACTATTTATCATGCTCCTGGAAGCCAAAAGAAAGCTGGAGTAGCCATACTTACATCAGACAAACTAGACTTTAAATTAAAGGCTGTAACAAGAGATGAAGAAGGGCATTATATAATAATTACAGGGTCTATCCATCAGGAAGAGCTAACAATTATAAATGTCTATGCGCCGAATACCGGAGCCCCCAGATATATAAAACAATTACTCATAAACATAAGCAACCTTATTGATAAGAATGTGGTCATTGCAGGGGACTTTAACACCCCACTTACAGAAATAGATAGATCATCTAGACACACAGTCAATAAAGAAACAAGGGCCCTGAATGATACATTGGATCAGATGGACTTGACAGATATATTTAGAACTCTGCATCCCAAAGCAACACAATATACTTTCTTCTCGAGTGCACATGGAACATTCTCCAAGATAGATCATATACTGGGTCACAAAACAGCCCTTCATAAGTTTACAAGAATTGAAATTATACCATGCATACTTTCAGACCACAATGCTATGAAGCTTGAAATCAACCACAGGAAAAAGTCTGGAAAACCTCCAAAAGCATGGATGTTAAAGAACACCCTACTAACGAATGAGTGGGTCAACCAGGCAATTAGAGAAGAAATTTAAAAATATATGGAAACAAACGAAAATGAAAATACAACAATCCAAACGCTTTGGGACGCAGCGAAGGCAGTCCTGAGAGGAAAATACATTGCAGTCCAGGCCTATCTCAAGAAACAAGAAAAATCCCAAATACAAAATCTAACAGCACACCTAAAGGAAATAGAAGCAGAACAGCAAAGGCAGCCTAAACCCAGCAGAAGAAGAGAATAATAAAGATCAGAGCAGAAATAAACAATATAGAATCTAAAAAAACTGTAGAGCAGATCAACGAAACCAACAGTTGGTTGTTTGAAAAAGTAAACAAAATTGACAAACCTCTAGCCAGGCTTCTCAAAAAGAAAAGGGAGATGACCCAAATAGATAAAATCATGAATGAAAATGGAATTGTTACAACCAATCCCTCAGAGATACAAACAATTATCAGGGAATACTATGAAAAATTATATGCCAACAAATTGGACAACCTGGAAGAAATGGACAAATTCCTAAACACCCACACTCTTCCAAAACTCAATCAGGAGGAAATAGAAAGCTTGAACAGACCCATAGCCAGCGAAGAAATTGAATCGGTTATCAAAAATCTCCCAACAAATAAGAGTCCAGGACCAGATGGCTTCCCAGGGGAGTTCTACCAGACTTTTAAAGCAGAGATAATACCTATCCTTCTCAAGCTATTCCAAGAAATAGAAAGGGAAGGAAAACTTCCAGACTCATTCTATGAAGCCAGTATTACTTTGATTCCCAAACCACACAGAGACCCAGTAAAAAAAGAGAACTACAGGCCAATATCCCTGATGAATATGGATGCAAAAATTCTCAATAAGATACTAGCAAATCGAATTCAATAGCATATAAAAAGAATTATTCACCATGATCAAGTGGGATTCATTCCTGGGATGCAGGGCTGGTTCAACATTCGCAAATCGATCAACGTGATACATCACATTAATAAAAGAAAAGAACCATATGATCCTGTCAATCGATGCAGAAAAGGCCTTTGACAAAATTCAGCACCCTTTCTTAATAAAAAAGCTTGAGAAAGTCGGGATAGAAGGAACATACTTAAACATCATAAAAGCCATTTATGAAAAGCCCACAGCTAACATCATCCTCAATGGGGAAAAACTGAGAGCTTTTCCCCTGAGATCAGGAACACGACAGGGATGTCCACTCTCACCGCTGTTGTTTAACATAGTGTTGGAAGTTCGAGCATCAGCAATCAGACAACAAAAGGAAATCAAAGGCATCAAAATTGGCAAAGATGAAGTCAAGCTTTCACTTTTTGCAGATGACATGATACTATACATGGAAAATCCGATAGACTCCACCAAAAGTCTGCTAGAACTGATACATGAATTTAGCAAAGTTGCAGGATACAAAATCAATGGACAGAAATCAGTTGCATTCTTATACACTAATAATGAAGCAACAGAAAGACAAATAAAGAAACTGATCCCATTCACAATTGCACCAAGAAGCATAAAATACCTAGGAATAAATCTAACCAAAGATGTAAAAGATCTGTATGCTGAAAACTATAGAAAGCTTATGAAGGTAATTGAAGAAGATATAAGGAAATGGAAAGACATTCCCTGCTCATGGATTGGAAGAATAAATACTGTCAAAATGTCAATACTACCCAAAGCTATCTACACATTCAATGCAATCCCAATCAAAATTGAACCAGCATTCTTCTCGAAACTAGAATAAGCAATCCTAAAATTCACATGGAACCACAAAAGGCCCCGAATAGCCAAAGTAATTTTGAAGAAGAAGACCAAAGCAGGAGGCATCACAATCCCAGACTTTAGCCTCTACTACAAAGCTGTCGTCATCAAGACAGCATGGTATTGGCACAAAAACAGACACACAGACCAATGGAATAGAATAGAAACCCCAGAACTAGACCCACAAACGTATGGCCAACTAATCTTTGACAAAGCAGGAAAGAACATCCAATGGAAAAAAGACAGTCTCTTTAACAAATGGTGCTGGGAGAACTGGACAGCAACATGCAGAAGGTTGAAACTAGATCACTTTCTCACACCATTCACAAAAATAAACTCAAAATGGATAAAGGACCTGAGTGTGAGACAGGACACCATCCAAACCCTAGAGGAGAAAGCAGGAAAAGACCTCTCTGACCTCAGCCGTAGCAATCTCTTACTCGACACATCCCCAAAGACAAGGGAATTAAAAGCAAAAGTGAATTACTGGGACCTTATGAAGATAAAAAGCTTCTGCACAGCAAAGGAAACAACCAACAAAACTAAAAGGCAACCAACGGAATGGGAAAAGATATTTGCAAATGACACATCGGACAAAGGGCTAGTATCCAAAATCTATAAAGAGCTCACCAAACTCCACACCCAAAAAACAAAAAACCCAGTGAAGAAATGGGCAGAAAACATGAATAGACACTTCTCTAAAGAAGACATCCGGATGGCCAACAGGCACATGAAAAGATGCTCAACGTCGCTCCTCATCAGAGAAATACAAATCAAAACCACACTCAGGTATCACTTCACGCCAGTCAGAGTGACCAAAATGAACAAATCAGGAGACTATAGATGCTGGAGAGGATGTGGAGAAACAGGAACCCTCTTGCACTGTTGGTGGGAATGCAAATTGGTGCAGCCACTCTGGAAAGCAGTGTGGAGGTTCCTCAGAAAATTAAAAATAGACCTACCCTATGACCCAGCAATAGCACTGCTAGGAATTTATCCAAGGGATACAGGAGTACTGATGCATAGGGGCACTTGTACCCCAATGTTTATAGCAGCACTCTCAACAATAGCCAAATTATGGAAAGAGCCTAAATGTCCATCAGCTGATGAATGGATAAAGAAATTGTGGTTTATATACACAATGGAATACTACGTGGCAATGAGAAAAAATGAAATATGGCATTGTGTAGCAACGTGGATGGAACTGGAGAGTGTAATGCTAAGTGAAGTAAGCCATACAGAGAAAGACAGATACGATATGGTTTCACTCTTATGTGGATCCTGAGAAACGTAACAGAAACCCATGGGGGAGGGGAAGGAAAAAAAAAAAGAGGTTAGAGTGGGAGAGAGCCAAAGCATAAGAGACTGTTAAAAACTGAGAACAAACTGAGGGTAGATGGGGGGTGGGAGGGAGGGCAGGGTGGGTGATGGGTATTGAGGAGGGCACCTTTTGGGATGAGCACTGGGTGTTGTATGGAAACCAATTTGACAGTAAATTTCATATATTAAAAAATAAAAAAATAAAAAAAAAAGCTTCTGCACTGCAAAGGAAACAATCAACAAAACTAAAAGGCAACCAACGGAATGGGAAAAGCTATTTGCAAATGACATATCAGATAAAGGGCTAGTACTCAAAATCTATAAAGAACTCACCAAACTCTACACCTTAAAAACAAATAATACAGTGATGAAATGGACAGAAGACACGAATAGACACTTTTCCAAAGAAGACATCCAGATGGCCAACAGACACATGCAACGATGCTCAACGTCACTCATCATCGTGAATACAAATCAAAGCCACACTCAGATATCACCTCACGCCAGTCAGAGTTGCTAAAATGAAAAAATCAGGAAACTAAAGAGGCTGGTGAGGATGTGGATAAATGGGAACCCTCTTGCACTGTTGGCCAGAATGCAAACTGGTGCAGCTACTCTGGAAAACAGTGTGGAGGTTCCTCAAAAAATTAAAAATAGATCTACCCTATGACCCAGCAATACCACTGCTAGGAATTTACCCAGGATATAGGAGTACTGATGCATAGGGGCACTTGTACCCCAATGTTTATAGCAGCACTCTCAACAATAGCCAAATTATGGAAAGAGCCTAAATGTCCATCAACTGATGAATGGATAAAGAAGGTGTGGTTTATATATACAGTGGAATACTACTTGGCAATGAGAAAGAATAAAATCCTGCCATTTGCAGCAACATGTATGGAACTGGAGAGTATTATGCTAAATAAAATAAGTCAGTCAGAGGAAGACAGATACCATATGTTTTTACTCATATGCAGATCCTGAAAAACTTAACAGAAGACCATGGGGGGAGGGAAGGGAAAAAAAAACAATAGTTACAGAGAGGGAGGGAGGCAAACCCTAAAAGACTCTTAAATACAGAAAACAAACTTAGGGTTGATGGGGGGTGGGGGACAGGGGAAAGTGGGTGATGGGCATTGAGGAGGGCACCTGTTGGGATGAGCACTGGGTGGTGTATATAAGCCAATTTGATAATAAATTATATTTTAAAAAGTTTGTTTTATTAACTTAGTTTCGAAGATATTTTTTTTCCAAATTTAACACTGGGTAAGAAAGAATAAATTATAATCCTCTCAGTTATTCTAGTGTTTGATTAATTTTATGGGTAATGTTTGTCGTATTAGCTTTAATCGTTCACCATCTTGCCAACATATTAATGGGTGGGAAGGAAAGGCTCAAAAAGCATACTAGTTATTTTTTAAGCAGTTTCCTCTCCTATCCTCTCCTCTTCCTTTTCCCTTTTTGTCTTCCCTTTCCCTTTTCCCTTTTCCTCTCCCCTTTCCTTTCCCTTTTCCTCTCCCCTTTCTTTTCCCTTCTTTCATTTTTTCTTTCTTTCATTTTTTCTTTCTTTCATTTTTTC